>NW_025999990.1:9214244-9239503 GCF_001458135.2 Marmota marmota marmota | reverse complement strand
TTTACTCCTCACACTTCAGATAGAGCCCTAATATCCAGAGTATACAAAGAACTCAAAAAATTAAACAACAAGAAAACAAATAACCCAATCAACAAATGGGCCAAAGACCTGAACAGACACTTCTCAGAGGAGGACATACAGTCAATCAACAAGTACATGAAAAAATGCTCACCATCTCTAGCTGTCAGAGAAATGCAAATCAAAACCACCCTAAGATACCGTCTCACTCCAGTAAGATTGGCAGCCATTAGGAAGTCAAACAACAACAAGTGCTGGAGAGGGTGTGGGGAAAAGGGTACTCTTGCACATTGCTGGTGGGACTGCAAATTGGTGCGGCCAATTTGGAAAGCAGTATGGAGATTCCTGGGAAAGCTGGGAATGGATTATGCGAGTCTTGTCATGAGAACACTTCAGGCAGTCCCAGTCAAGGAGCACTTGGTGACACAAAAATTGTGCCAAGAACATGAAAAGATATGTCCCAGGGTGTATAGGCATGTGACCTATTCAAGATCTTTAAAAAAATATTTGTATTTAGAAATACCTTATACATTTTAATTAATTAATTTATTTTGGCTAACCCAAAGGTCAACAAACTTCCTTTATAAAGGACAGAGAGTAACTATTCAGTGTTTTTGTAAAGACAACTACACACACCACAAAACCAAAAGGGTATGGCTGTGTTATAATAAAACTATCTTTGCAGAACAGATTGCAACCTGGATTTGGCCCCAAGGGCCATGGTGTGCCCATCTCTTCTCTGCACTATTATTAGAGCATGTCATCTGGGTAACAATTCATTAGGGTTGTCCTAGTGTGGTATAGATATTTCTTCTCTCCTCAGAGAGAGGTACATTTAATTGAGAGCCACAATTAATAAAGAGCCAAAATTATCTATTTTAAATGTAAAAATATAATATGTGCCTTATTATGGTTAACTAAAGAGGTGTTTATTTTTCCACTTAATTTCCTATTTCATGCTTTTTACACCCTATTTGCCTTATTTAAATTATACTGCTCAATACTGTAATTAATCCCTTATGTCCTTCCGCAGTAACATCAAATTATAGCGGGATATATAAATTGGGTTTGGTTGTTTACCTTTAAAACTTATAAAATATGACACTTTTAATCATATTTGAATATTATAATAACAAAAAAACTTAGTTTGAGTTGTTTTTCCTTTCAAGAAAATGAAAGTAAATAGTGCATCAATTATTTACACAAAATAATTTATTTAGGGTGTCTCAGGATATTCACATAAAGACTTTTAATTTATATTTTATTAGCTTTTGAAGAATGTTTTAAAGATCTGAGAGGACTCATATTTGTACTATACAAGCATAACTATTTTTAAAGCCATTCAGGTGGTACTACAGAGTATATAAATTATGTAGGTCTTCCAGAAATAGATCATGAGAACAGTATTTAACCATCTCTGGGAGGGACAGGGAATACCTGTACAGGTGTGAAGGAGGCTGATAAGAAACAGCAGGCAGCCAGGAGGGGCACCTTACCAAGCCAGCTGCCACTGGGGTGAACAGTGCTTCATTCTGCTGGGACACACTAAGAGCCAACCACGATTGGTAGATGGCTGTGCGGGAGGTTGCTCATTCCTCAGTGCCTCTGGCCTGCTGTGTACCCAAGTCACACTCTGGGAACCAGGAAAATCCCTCAAGAGGAAGGGATATTGGCAACAAGAAGTTGGGCCAGGGCACACTGAAGGAGAACGTAGGAGAGACTTAAGTGGGCATCCACAACCACTACCGCTACTGTATATTTGACTTATGGGTCTCTGAGATTTTTTTTAAACAAAGGAGCAGCATGTTTATTGCAAAAGCAAAGGTAACAAGGTAGTTCTTTCCATGGGCTTTAGGCCTTCCTCCTCTTTCTATTCTACTCCCTCTCCATGCTCCCCTTATGAACCTCATCTGAGTTTTTGACATGTAGAAAATATTCAATATTGCTTTTCCTACCCTTTAGGGACAGAGTAGAGTAGAAGTTTATCTAACAGAATATTTTTATTTTTGTATCATTTTTAGCTCATGTAAATTTAATAATTGCCAAAACAGATTAGTTAGCAGCAAAGAGATGTTTTCCCAGCTAAGACACCTAGAATTTTGAGATCATGGAGATTCAAGATAGTCCATGACATGAAAGAATTAATAAATAAGTTTTAAAAAATGTCTAAACTGTTTATCCTAGAGTAAGAAACATAAAAACAAAATGAAAGGTACACATTTTAAATGTATCTTTATTTTTTTTAAAGAAACAACAAACAATGGAATATTTTGGGGGTAATTTGTTTTTATACATTTTTAAATTGAAAAATTGTATATAACATGAACAGCACGATGTTTTGAAATATATATAGTGAGAGGTAGATAGATAGTGAAATAGCTCACAGAGCTAATTAACATATGTATTACCCCAAATACTTATCATATTTGATGAGAACAGTTGAAATCGAATCTTTTAACATTTTTCAAGATGACAATTAAATGGTTGATAACTACCATCACCACATTGTGCTAGGTCTCTTGAACTTACTCCTCCTCACTGAAATGTTGTACTATTTAGCCATCATCTATTTACCTTTACTCCCTGGTCCCAGCTAATCTCAATTCTATTCTCTACGCTTACAAATTCAATTCTTTTAGATTCCACATGTAAGTGAAATCATGCAGTTGGTCTTCCCGTGCCTGGATAATTTCACTTAATGTCCTCCAGCTTCATCCAGGTTGTTGGACATGACAGGAGTTCCTTCTTTGTAAAGGTCAAATACGACCCCATTGCAGTACCTTTCCTCTGTTCATTCACCCACTAGACGACACTAGGCTAATTCCCTGATGACTGTGAATAAACCTGGGATGTGCACAGCTCTTCAACATACTTTTTTCCTTTCCTTTGAGAAAATGCTCCCCAGGAGGACTGCTGGATCATGTCACAGTTCTGTTGTTAATCTTTTGAGGAACTTCCATACTGTTTTCGGTCATGGATGTTCTAATTTACATTCCCACCAACTGTGCATAAGGGAACAAAGACTCCCCTTCTCCACATCTTCACCAACACTTGTTACTTTTAACCTTTTTGATTATAACTATTCTAGCAGGTAGGAGTAGATAAGTCATTGTGGTTTTAATTTGCATTTCCTTGGTGATCAGTCATGTTCAGCATTTTTTTTTCTTTCCATATTCCTGTTGCCATCTGTATGTCTTCATTTGAGGGAGGTTTATTCAAGTCTTTTGAATTAGGGCAATTAAGATAAGGTCTGTTATTAGATGATATCACTGAATTCATGTTGTAGATATTAAAATAACCACCAATCATTTAAAAAGATATATAGCAAATAACCACCAGTAGATATAAGTAGGATTTTGAAAACAACCCACATCCCTGAATTTAAAGAAAGAAAGGAAAAGATAGAAAAGGAGAGAGAAAAAACTGAGAAAGTAGAAAAATGACCAGCCTGTGGTCCTTTAAAACCCAACACATCAACAATTACATTAAGTGTCTGTGTTCTCAAGGAGGCAGCAAAGATGGGGATTATGGAACTGAATTAAACAGATGTGTCAGTTTAAATATAAAGACACAGATAGGTTCAAATTAAACAAAGGAGTGATGATGAAATTGTAACAGGTTAGCTCACCAAGCAAACATGACTTTTCTGGGTGTGTATTCACCTAAAAATGGAATATCCAAATACAATGAAAATAATAAAAGGTGAAGAATCAAACCTATATATGATTCAAGTTTAAGACTGCCTCGTTTGCTCAGTAATGCATATTACAAGTAGACAGGATATCAATAAAGATAAAGATAATGCAATCAACCTATCTCATTAGCATCAGAGGACTCTTCCAGGCCAAACAAAAGATAGGTAGGTAGCAAGAATACATGAAAAGATTATCACCATCCTTAGTCATTAGGGAAATGCAGAGTAAACCAAAGTGGACAAATACCACAAATTTATTAGGATGATAACTAAAAATAGAAACTGACACTACCAAATGCTAAGGAAGATGTGCAGCACCAAGAACTCTCCAAGATTGCTCATGGTGATGAAAGTTGTATGGATTTTTCCATTTTAAAATCAAGTAGGACTTAATCCTACCTCTAGATGTGCAATCAAGTCAAATGGACATGTATGTCCACAAAAAGCATGTACACAATTGTGTAGAGCAGCTTCATTACGAACAGCCCCCAAATGAAAGCATACTATTCATCAAGCATTGTCTAGATAAATAATTCTTGAGGTATCCACACACTGGAGAACTATTTCACAATGAAAATAACAGATCACAGACAAGTATAGCAAGGTGAATGAAGCTCTCACCCAGTATCACAAACAGAAGATACAAAAGGCTACATATTATTTGAATCTACTTTGACACATTAGGAAAGAGGAAATGGTTGGACCTGGTTGGACCAAAAAGCATACTGGGTCAAGCACACTGGTGCATGCGTGTAATCCCAGTGGCTTGGTAGGTTGGGACAGAAGGATCTGGAGTTCAAAGCCAGCCTCAGTAACCACCAGGCACTAAGCAAGTCAGTGAAACCATGTCTTTAATAAAAAGACAAAAATAGGGCTGGGGATGTGTCTCAGTGGTTGAGTGCCCCTGAGTTCAATCCCCAATACCCACCCCCCTAAAAAAAGCATATTGGTGGTTGCCAGAGCCTGCAGGTTGGGGGAAGGGGACTGATGACAGGGGCACAAGAAAATTTGGGGATGACAGATAACAGGAATGTACTGTTTCCCATCTGTAATGGTGGTTACATGGCTGTATACATTTGCTAAAATGATAGAAATCTACACCCCAGAAGAGTGGGTTTTCCAGTGTGTGAATCATACCCTTAAAAAAGCCTATATTTAAGAAGATAATAGAAATTCTAGGAATGTGGTTACACCTCCTACAAGCCAAATCTTCACTCTAGGACTCAATGGACCAGTTATGGCAACTAGCTGGGCAGTGTATTTGCCCTCCCCACAAAGTAAGTAGATACACTCTGCAGGATGTGGCGGGGCCACCAGGTGGGTCCCATTGTCTTAGCAATAGTCCAAAATGCCTGCTGGAGCCAAAACACATATCAGTTTACAACTTTCCTTTTCTTTTCTATTATTTCAACAAAGTATCATGTTTCCCAAGAACACCTTCATACTGGCTGAAAAATTCTCTTGCATACCCACAAGGAGGTCAAATGGGATATCTTTACCTATAAAAATTTTGCACATGCAAAAATCAAATGATATAGAAATCATTTTTATATGAACAATCTCAACAAAAAGATTGTGGATTATTGTTTGGCTCTTAACCAAAGTTCTAATAAATAAGATAGTATGCAAAAGAGTTTAGAAGCAGAGAGAATGTTAACTGCTACAGAATGCCTAACTTGTTTCGAGCCACAGAATTGTATTTCTCATGTAAAAAATAGAATATTCACACAATAACTGCAGTTTTATCCTTTGAGAATAAACTGATATTACATACATAAATTAGCTCAGGCTCAGAAAAATTGAGCAATTTTCTTCAATTGATCTTGCATAAGGACAAATGAGGGACCTAGTATGAATTATTAGTGGACCTTGTAGTATATATGGGAATATACTGGATATATAGGATGGTACAACGCTGAGGAATTGGGTTGTTATAGGTTCACCTGCGTGTTAGTTGACTGTGACTTTCACAAGGAAAATTACAATAACCTCTTTACAGCTTTCCTAATAGAAAACATTCTTGTGTTTATTTAATTTTCCCACCAGGTGGCACTCTTAGTCCACATGCTGTCAGATATTCTTGTAAAAGTTTTTGTCCAGCTTTGACAGCCTTTATTTCTTGCACAGGTAAATAAGTCTACTTTTAGCCCTGTCTACATTGTTCCCATATATACTGATATTCCTCTTACCATTCTCAAATAATGCATTACTGACAATCCAACATGTTGTTTTAACTATAGTACCTTGAAGGAGGTATGACACAGATCCAGAAAAAAAGAAACCAGAAACTAGAAAGAGTTTTAGAGTTTAGTACTCCCTGCTGCCTGGAGAGAAAGCAGCAGGCTACGTGGGGTCTCCCAGGGGAAGCTCTTGGTTGATCAGGATGCAGGGGCAAGCCTTTCTTGTGGATTCTGCTGGAATAAAAGGGCAAGCAGGAAAGCAGGTTTAGGTTTGGGGACTTGGAATAATACCAGTGGGGCTCAGGAGCTATCCCTGTGTGTCTTGTACCTGACCCTGGGAAGACAAAGAATTTGGGAATGTGGCCTTGATCAAATGTCAAGAAAAGGAACTGAGGGACTTCTAGGCAGAACCTCAGAAACTGAATCAAGACTGCAAATGGAATGCACAAACAACAAACAAAAACAAGGGTAAACCCTACGTTACGCCAGCCTCTGTTTTAGTCAGCTACTTTGCTGCTGTGACTAAAGGACCTGACAGCACAACTGTAGAGGAGGAAAAGTTTATTTGAGGGCTCATGGCGATACTGCAGGTTAATGGTGATGAATCCTGCTCCCTCACATGTAGAAGTATAACATTAGAGAAGCACGCAGAGGCTAGCATATAAAGCAGGATTTGTTTAAAAATGGGTGACATAGACCTCTCCCAGGAGGAAGAACGGGGCCATAGCTGGTATCCTGTATCCCAAGGAGTGAGGGTGTCTTGCCTTTTTATATGTCCTAGGCTTCCTTCTCCCCCTGCTCTCTTTCCCTTATCTCTCTCCTTCCTGAGTATGTGACTAGGTCCAGGAGATGCTTGGTGGGGTGGCCAAAAGGTGAGAAGCAGATGGCTGGGGGAAGGGCCAGGTGGAGCAGCCCAGGACACATTAATTAACAACATAGTAACTCCCTGTAGGGAGGGGCAATTCCTGGAACAGGTTACCTTAGCAACAGGTGGGAGCCGGGGGTTCTTGATAAGGGTTGAGGAAGGGCTCTGAAGGAATGAACATTTCAATCCCGCCAATCTCTGGATCTGACCCTTGACTATCTGCTTCTAATTCTGGCTTCACGGGTTTCAGAGGTTGTAGTCCACAGAAGACCAGCTCCACTCCTCAGGGGCTCCGGTGAGGCAGAAGAGTGTGGCAGAGGGAAGCAGCTCCTATGGTGACCAGGAAAGGAAGCAGAGAGAGAGGGTCTTCACTCACCAGATACAAATATACACCCCAAAGCCATGCCCCAATTCCCACCTCCTCCAGCTGCACCTACCACTTCATTTATCAATCAAATAATCCCTATCAGGGGATTAATTCACTGATGGGGTTAAGGATACAACTCAATCATTTATCCTCAGAACCTTCTTGCATTGTCTCACACATGAACTTTTGGGGGACACCACATTCAAACCATAACAGCATCCTTTATTTATTTATTTTTTGTGGATCTCTTCATATTTAACATAGATGGAAGTGTTTGGAGCTTTGTATCTTGGAAACTGAGTCTTTCCATCATCCCTGAAGGAATGTGCACAGAGGAATCCTGACTGGTTATGTAGGACTTTGTCCCGGGGTGCAGTGACATTAGTGAGGTAAGCTGGGGCATTTCTGTTCATTGGTGTTGGCTCTGGACTCCTGGTTTGTGTGTGCCTGGTTTGTCTCTATTTTTCTTTGTAGAAAATTAGAAAGTTGAACCAGATAGTAAAGATGTGTTCCCTCTTTAAGCCATGTATTTAATTCATAGAATTTTAAGGAAGAGCCTGGAGCTGTGGTGGGGGTATGTGCCTGTTATTCCAGGAGCCTGGGAACCTGAGGCAGGACGACTGCAAATGTAGGACCAGCCTGGGCAACTTAGCAAAACCCTGTCTCAAAAACAAACAAACAAAACAAAAACAAAACTGGGATGTAGCTTAGTGGAGGAACCTACACTTTACGGTTAGTGGAGTATTTGAATGTATAACATAATACAGCAAATAGATCCTGATAGTCTAGTGACTAAAAAGAGGACAGTAAGTCATATAAATTCAAAAGGAAAGGATAAGAAGTTCAGGGAGAGGGAGGAACGTATTATTAGAATTTGACATTTGAAAGCCCAGAAGCTATAGCCCAAGTTTACATCAAAAACCTGGCCCTTCCTCATCCCCTTCAAATATCACAAATAGCCCTTCCCTCATGCAGAAAATAATCTTCTATCAAGAAGATCTGCTCTGAAAGGTCTTCAGTCTGGCCACCACTATTGTGTTAAAGAAGTCCTGGAGAGGGGCATTCACTTCACCCCATCTGTCAATCAGGCAGGTGGGAGATCTCTGACGGTGACCAGGGAAGTGCTCCCTCCTGCAGCTCTGAGAGTCATCACGGGTGGGTCTGCCTGTGGCCGGGAGGGAAATGACTCGGCCATCCAAGTTAACTGGCTGATTGCTACTCATACTCAATAGAAAAGGAAAAATAAAAGCAGCATTGTAGAGATAGTATTGTCCTGGGAGATCCTGGGGAAGAAGGGGAAATAGTATCCCAGCTCCCAAACAGAACAGTATTCCAGAAACAGCATTTTAAATCCAGCTAGAATAAATTGCTTGACCATTTCCAGGAATTAACTAAACACGTGCAAAATTACATTAACATATGCAAAACACTAATAAGCTTTTCTATTATTACTAAAATATTCATGTTCCTTCTCTTTTTGCTACTTTGAGACAGAAATCAAATCAGAATTATTTTTTTAAATTAAATATTCCATGTTTCAAAGTAGGATAAATCATTTGAGATAAATAATGTAGATTTACGTTTCAGAATCTGTTGACATAACACTCAAACTTTTAAGCTCAGCTAAAAGTTTTGAAACTCATTTTGTTAACACCTGTCCCATTATGCACATTAAATCCAAAAGCCACTTTTCTCTCTCAACCCCCTTGCTGATCTCTACTCTAATTATTTTATTTTATTATAAATATGTGCTTTTATGAATTTTCTCTTCATTGGCTTTTCAACTCCTAATATACGGCCTGGTCATCATTTGCTATTTCCCAAGGCCTAGCAGATTACATGGTATATGTTGGATAATTAAAATATTTTAAAAGAATAAATGAATAAAAATACACATTTTGTTATTGTAGGTGAAGAAATGGGAATTAGATATCAACATAGAATCGTCACTGAAAAAAAATTCCAAACATTGAAACATACTTTTCTATGGTTTTACAGTTAATTTTTATGAGGGGAAAAATGACCACTAAGGAAGAGTAGCCAAGAATAAGTAGTTAAAATATTTAAAAGTAGATATTACATTGCATTTTTTAGGCAATGATGACAAGAAAAAAAAAAGTCTGCACATGTTCAGTGTAGAAGCACTACTTTTTCTAAATATTTTTGCTCCTGGGTTGAATCCACAGATGTGGAAACCAGGGATTTGGAGGGGAGCCTCTCTAGACAATTCAAAGACGTCATCTTATGGTACGTTTAAGTGTCCATTTCTACTTTATTTCTAATATTTCTCACCTTTGCTATTTAGTTCTATCTCACAATTTATAGTTACACATCAAAATTTTAAAGTATGACCACTGGGATTATTATTTTTAAAGGTTTTTTTTTATACCTTATTTTATTTTTTTATTATTGTGTGGTGCTGAGGGTGGAACCCAGTGCCTCATACATGCTAGGCAGGCTGTCCACACTAAGCCACAACTGGATTGTGGATTATATTTATAGATTTTGGTTCTGGTTAAGATTTTAATTTTACCTGTTTATTAGCTATTGTCAATTAATAATAAATGAGTGACTCCCAGAGATTAAAGGTGGGTGCTCCTGGAGTTGCATGTGAATTGCAAATTGATGGTCCCAGCACTTCTCAGGATCTTATATTAAGGAGAGAGAAAAGACACTATTCTGAAAATAAATAAGACTGAGTTGATCGTTTGGAACTTATAGTTTGCAAAGAAGAAAGAGAATGGGGCCAGAATGAAAGGGAGGAAAAGGTTGGGATGTCAATGAGCATACATTTAAAATAATAAATGATTTTTCAAGGGTACCAGTCCACTGGGAAATCCAGGGAAACCTAGGATGGTTTGTATTTCTCATTTATGTCATAGGTCCTACGGGTTTCTTTCAGCATCTATGACAACATTTAATTCCTCATCCAGCGTATCTTAAATGTCTGTTTTTCTCATTTCTCTTAGGTGTGGACATTTATTTCTGTTTAGTGGACCCCTCATCATATCTTCACTGCTTTTTGCTAAGGCCAAGGCCAAATTATTAATGTACATTCTAAAGGACAATAGTCCTGTAGTTTCAGAGTAATTACTTTTCCAACTCCCACAGTAAATTTTCTTTTAAAACACTATCTACAGTGTGAAATTGAGTAGACATCTGATGGAGCTCAACCCGTTTATTTCTCCTCTCAAAAAATCATTAAGTTTGAGTCACATTGAAAGCTGTACTGACATTAAGTAATGCATTCCATTCCTTTAAATTGCTTTTCTAGCTACACATTATCCATGTGCAAAAGCATCTCAGAATATTCCACATTTTGAGCTAGTATCTCAACAAACATGCATACACAGACACACACACACACACACACACACACACACACAAATACCACACAGCATTTTCTTATTAATAATAACAACACAAAGCAGAGAACAATTATGAATTACTGTGTTGACTTCTTGAGTTACAATAAGCAACTCTTGTGATCAAGAATGTCATTGGCAATTGGGTGTGTTGAGTGTTCTTCAATTTGGTGCTAATTTTCCAACAAAAGTGCTTGCTATGTTAAAATTTACTTTACCTTATAAAATTATCTTAATTATGCAGAAAATGTTAACACTATGGTTGACTTTTAATCAGCATATTCAAAGAAGAGAATTTAATCCAAGCAGGGATATAAGGGTATTGATTATCTGCCTCCTATGCCACAGGGTCAAGTATAAGGTGGATGCTGTTTGTATTAATATAAATTCCCTGCAATAGCATTGAAATTTGTCACTATTATTGATTACTGTTTTAAAGCCCATGCCCATTGATTTGAGCAGAAAAATTATCGGGATGGATTTAGCACTTGCTTGCTATGACTTGTAGTCAATACGTGACCTATTGAACAGATACTCATAATATTGCACTTTATGCATACCCATCAAAGTACACAGCATGCAAAAAGATACAGTGGATGGTTATATTAGAACTGGCTTGAATACCACCTGCTCCTGGTAGTTAGTTTTTGATGGACTGTCAAGGGGCTCGAGAGAAGTTGTACATAGATTAGTAAATGTGTTCTGGAACATATACAGCAAAAGCTGTGATATGGGAAATGTTATCATGGAAGTAACTGAAATTCATAAGAAAATTCCAAGGACACTTAGAATGTTAGAGTTGAAGGAACTCTCTAGATTCCTGTGTAAAACCATTAAAAAAAAGATTTTACTACATGTGAGCTCTAAAATTTGGCTCAATTTGAAAATTCAGTGGGTACGGATCAGAAAACATACACTCTTCGGCCCTGGAAATACCTGGTAATTTTTGTATGTCTGTTTTCTGTTGTTAATCTTGTTGATGTTTCACATTTTCTCCTGGTTATGCCCGATGAATGCCCACCTGCACCTGATTTTACAATATCCCATGAGTCTACAGAGGAGTAAGAGAAACCACAGGTTTTCAAGAAAATCATCTGCAGGTGCTCCTAGGGAAGTGCGCAGACTTCCGACCTCATTACTTCATCTACAGTGCAATGGGTTTTTGTTGTTTCTTGAGGGCAGTTTTAATTGAAAAGGAAAATTAGCTAATCTTGAGCAAGTCCCTTTGTCTCCTAAGATTCATATCAGTGATTTGTATAATAATGGTTTAAATTCTCTGTGAAGTTCTATTTGGCTATACTAATCTATAGAAACCCTACTTAACTTTATTTAGTAGATTAGTGAATTTCATTACAAATCGAGATTTCCAGGCTTGTGTTTGTAGACAGTTTGGTATCTTGGAAGCATTAAAGTAATTGACCGATATATGTATACACACACACACATACACACAAGCTTGGCTTGAATATAAATGCCTCATGTTCTCTGACATTTAAGAATATTGAATTTGATGATTGTTGAATGATTTCAACAATCTTCTTGCTTCCATATTATAAAAAATAACCTCTTCATTGAGGAAAAAAATCATAAAATGTGATTGGAGGCACCAATCAAAATCCAGTCTCTGGGGTTAAGTTAGACAGGGGTGTTTTTTTGTTTGTTTGTTTGTTTTTTCACCAGGACTTGAACCTAGGGGATTATTAACCACATTCCCAGCCCCACCCCTTTTTATTTTTATTTTGAGATGGGGATCTTGCTTAGTTGCTTAGGACTTCACTAAGTTGCTGTGGCTGGCTTTGAACTTAAAATCCTCCTGCCTGAGCTTCTCAAGCCACAGGGATTACAGGCAGGTGCCACCACGCCCAGGTTAGGCAGCCTTTTTTAACACCAGGTTCCACCATTTAGTGGCTGAATTTCAGCAAGTCACTCTGTTTTTCTAAGGGTATTTTCTCCTCTGTTCAATGACAATAATGAAAAAAAAAATGTAAAATTTAAATTAAACGTCTACATATTAAGTGCATTACCTAATAAGTGCGAAATATTTGCCATTAAATTATTGATATTATCCTTACCATTATTATTAACCATCTGGTTCCACCAAATTGTGGTTCAACATTAGTAAGTTGGCTACAAGCCTTTATAGCTTCATTTTTTAAAAAAATTTTAACTCTGAAGTACATTCATGTTCTAAATTACTATTACTCTGCTTGATTTTTACAGTCAAAAGAGATAAAGTCTACATAGCTAGCACTTTTGTTGGAAAATTAGTACCAAAGTACAAAGCTGACATTTCTCCATATAGGGATCAGCGTAAAATAAAAAAGGCTCAGAGAACGATCATAAAATCTTGTGTCAACCAGAGCATGAGGGTAGATTCATTTTCTACTGCTGCATTACCACAAATTTAGGGGCAACCACCAGATCTTAACTCACAGCTTCTTTAAGTCCAGGGACAGCACAGCTGGGTCTTGTGCTCAGGATTTGAAGAGCTGCAGTCAAGGTTTTGGCAAGAGCTACTGTTACGGTTTGGATGTGAGATGTCCCCCAAAAGCTCAGTGTGAGACAATATAAGAAGGTTCAGAGGAGAAATGATTGGATTGTAAGAGTCTTTACCCAATCTGTGGATTAATGCCCTGATAGAGATTAACTGGAGATAGGCGGGGTGTGGCTGGAGGAAGTTGTTAATTGGGGGTGTGACTATGGGGTATATATTTGTATCTGGAGTGTGAAGTCTCTCTCTGCTTCCTGACCACCACAATGTGGGCTTCTTCCCTCTGCCACCCTCTCCTGCCATGATTTTCAGCCTCACCTCCAGCCCAGAGGAATGGAGCCGGCCTTCTATGGATGAAGACCTCTGAAATCGTGAGCCCTCAAATAACTTTCCTCCTCTACAGTTGTTCTGGTTGGGTCCTTTGGACTAAAGAGCTGTGCTCTGACCTGGAGTCCTGGGTCTAGTCTCTGGAGCTCCTTCAGGTTGCTGGTGTGAACTAAGGTCCCTGTGTTCTTGCTGACTGTGAGCAGAATGACCAGGGGAAGGCCTAAGGCCACCCTGCAACCTTCTCCAGGCCACCTCTATGATGCAGTGGACAGCAGGGCTGTGCTTTAGCCGGGCCAGCAGAGGAGCTTGCACCTTGTCCCCTAAGTGCTCACCAAATTAGGTCTTGTTGGAGATCATCTCTTTTGATGAATTCACAGTCAACTGATTAGGGGCCTTGATTACATCTGAAAAGATAGAAGGTCTGGTGTTTTATGCAAACTCATTTACATAGTAAATGAAAGATAGTGTTTTTCAAAAGAAATCAACTTACCTTACAAGAACAAAAATTGAATATGTATCTACTATTTTCTGAGTGTTTCTCCTATGCTGTTAGGTCCAGTGCTTTCTATTATCTCAATTTTATTACTTTTATGAACAAAGACACTGATTGGAAGAGGTTATGTGCCTCCAATTCCAAGACCAGTGAGTGACAGGGCCCTTCTCTGGCTGTCAGAGGAGACTGAAACCAGACCTGACTCCAAAGCTGCCTCCTCACCTTCCTGTCTGACCCTGTTAAACAGGTGGTTAAGAAAGAGTTTGGCTACACCTCACATATATGGGGAATAATGTTGACCTCGCTATTTATTAACAAACACTTTTGTTAATTAAGTAATTTTAAAGGCACTGTCTTCATTTATCAAATTATAAATAGTGATAAAATAATTTTAAAATGAGATACCATTTTTCCTTTAGTAAATTATAAATAACTATTTCCCTCACTTTAATTGGTATATTTCTCAGCTTGCATGGTCCTCAAATAACAATAGCTTCCACAGCTTTTCTCATTTAATTGGCTTGGTTTATATTTTGAAAACATTGGCAGAATATCAACTCATAGATTTTCTAAAGCCTCGAATCCTAGTTGGTTTTGTCTAATTTTCTTTGACCACCAAGGAGTCTGAGAACATCTATAAAACATAATTCTTGGTGACAAGAATTCTTGAGTGAGTGCTAAACAAAGTTGAATGTGAGGGTTCCTGGGTGCACTGTTGTCCTTAAGGTAGGAGAATAGGAACTTGAGGTTTTGAGCATCCTTCTTTATTTGATGGGTGTGCCCAGGAAATGCTGGGAGGATATGAAAACATTCAGAGGAGAGGAAGGAGTCAGGAGAGTTGGCATTCCCACACCAGCCTTGGCTCTCCCTGGAGGAGAGAGCACGGCTCCTGAGCCATCTCAACAAGGGGCAAAGGAACTGGGGTTTATCACGGCTCCCACAGCCTCTGGTGAGAGCTGTTCCCACTGGTTACTGACTGACACTTTCTGGAGCCTAGTGAAAACATACAAGACATTGTGTGAGATATTACACTAAAGTCTTTGCCCACCTTTAGCCAGCATCTACATCCCAGGACCTATCACACTGACAGTATGGAGTCCTTCCTAACATTTCCTCTAAGTGCCAGAGTGAGAGATTAAATAGGCTGAATAAAACTGTGATGTGCTTTTAATCCAGCAACTGGCCACAAGACATTGTATTTAAACCTACCTGAAAACAACCAATCTGTTTAACTTCTTTAGAAAAGGAAATTCCCTGATGTATTTAGTCATTTACTTAAAGCAATCTATGTTTGTAACATATAAGCAAAATTCAGATTGTAAAACACACAGAGACATAACACACATTCATACACATATTTCGACTGAATGATTGGATTATTCAAATAGTTAAATGGAAAATATATCCAAGTGTTGTTCATTCAAAGACAGGTATATCATCCCTGTGTCACTGATCTGTGGACTCTCTCAGTTCCCTTTCCAGTTCCACTGAGCTAATAAAAAGGCACTCCTCTGCTTAACCCAACATGGGATAATCATCCTGTGTAGACTCACATCTCCTCCCATCTGGGTCCCAATGAAATTTGACAATTGTTCCTTTCTTTTGGAGAGAGAAAGCCATTTCACGGCACCATGTGAAGGAAGCAGGGCATAAACACTTGGATGCTGATCATTTGGCAGCCTTTTTCTCCCAGGCTATGAGGCAAATATATTGGAGTACCAGGGAGCTTATCACGGGTTTCCCAATTACATCACATCGCTAGACACAAAGCTCCTTAGAAGACACTGGGTGAGGAACGTCTGTTTCTGTGCTTCTGTAGCTTTATTTTTTCAAGACCATTCACATAATGAGATGTTATTTCAAAGCCGTGTTTTAAAAGAAAAAAAATATGAAGGCATTTAATTCCCTACAGGAGAATAACCATTCAAAAATGGTAATTATCTCAAACTGAAAAAAAAATCAACAATTATTAAACAGGTCTCTGTCTTTTGATATTAAATAGGAGATAAATAGTGTCAGAAATAATGAAAATCCGTCAGAGTTAGCATAACATTTTTTGTTGTGTCAATATTTCAAAATTCCATGAAAGATTACAAAAATCAAAATAACAAATTATGAACACTTAAGCTTGAGGAACACAAAAAAGTATCACATATTCACAATGACTGGACTTAGAATGAAGTCCGGCCTACATAGTTTTCACATGACATTATTTGTTCTCCGGGCTTTATACATCACCAAAATTGGAAGAAACTAATTCAAGCACATTTCTGATCATTGTCAAGAATTGCTTTAGGATTCACAATTTTCTTGTTGCTTTTATTTTAAGAAAATAAAAAAATTTATTCTAATTCTTAAAATTCAAATTTGTTCTTAACGATTATCTACAGTGTTGGCAACAAAACATCTAGCTTCTCAATAAAATATGCAAATGTTTATTTCAATTTAATGTGGTGCTTCCAATTCAATTAAGAGTTCCCTGTAAGAATGAGCCGCTTTATGAATTCATTCTGATGCCTGCCCCATTTCCTATTGTTTTGGGGCTCAGTAGGCATACTACAAGGCAAATCTTAAAGCCTGAAGTGCAGTCGCTCTGTAGAAATCTTAGGCTGCATGTCACAGTTCTTACCATGTCAAGTGTCACCTAATGCTTTGAGATTCTGGTGAAGTATATGTGGATCTTCAGATGATTCTCTTGATTATGTACAATAAATAACAAAAATAATCTATACAAATTCAAGGGAAATATGTCTTCTTAACAGAGTTCATGATTTTAAGTGAAGAACTGTAGCTTATTTTTCTCATCTATGTGTAATGAATGGAGATTTGAAATAAGCAAACAGGAAAAACAAATGAGCTGTTAAACTTGGAGGGTCATAGTGACTTCGGTTTCCTCTTTTGCAAAATAATGTGGTTGGACGACATGATTTTGAAATCCATTCCACCTCTGGTATCTATAATTATACATAACAATTAAATGATGAGAACAATAATTTCTTCAGAACAACCTCTCCAAACTGCTCTCAAGCCACAGGGGTATTAAAAGGAGCTTAAAAGTCATGACATGGGGAGTGGAGTTTATTAATCAAGAAACTAGATTTAAGAGTGTTCAGACCTTATCTAGAACAGATCTCCATGAACTTGTGTGACATATTAGGTATTTATGTGCAATTTATATTTAAAAGAATATGTGTATGTTTTGATATATACACATAAACACATATATGTGTATGCACATGTTTATGTATATACATACAGACAGTACCTAACATATGATGGTCTGACTTATGACATTTTGACTTTTTTTGACATTTTTTTTAAACTTTGTGATAGTATGAAGTGTTCAGTAAAAACCACATTTCAAATTTTGAGTTTTGATTCTTTTCCTAGGCCAGTGATATGGGATATATTCTCTCGTGATGATGGGCAGTGGCAGTGAGCCACAGCTCCCAGTCAGCCACATGAAATATTTAGCACTTTATTAAAAATAGGCTTTACATTAGATTATTTTGCCTGACTTGGGCTGATGTAAGTGTTCTGAGCATGTTTGAGGTAGGGAAGGCTGAGCTGTGATGTTCAGTAGATTAGGTATATCAAATAGATTCTCAACTTAGTGATATTTTTAACTTATGATGACTTTATCAGGATGTAATCTAAGTCAAGGAGTATCTCTATATGCATGTGTATTTGTGTGTGTATATATGTGTTTTAGATAGATAGATAGACAGACAGACATACCCTATAGACCATCACTGTCCAATAGGATGTTCTTCATTTCTGAAATTTTTTATTATCTTCACAGTCCAATAACAGCCTGGAATGGCTACTGAGCACATGAAATGTGATCAGTGAGATTGGGAAACTGATTTTTTTAGTTTAATTTAATTTTAATTTTAATAGTCATATGACTATTTGACTAATTTCTAAGATGGGACAACTATACACTTTTTTTTTTTAAATGTGACTGGGGGTTTAACCCCAGGGTGCTTTACCATTGAGCTACATCTCAGTCCTTTTTATTATTTTGCAATCCTCCTGCCTCACCCCCCTGAGTTGCTGGGATTACAGGCTTGTACCACTGTACCTGACTAACTACAGACATTTTGGGGCTCAGTGAAGTGGCTGCAGTTTCTCATTAGCAATCTTTAAATGTCAATTGATGACTAATTAAGAGTTTTAGAAGCAATTTGAGTATCAGATGGATAATTTTACTGGGTGATCACATTCTCCTCCACAGTTAGAATTTTGGAATTCCTTTGATCAGGTTAAGAAATAGAAACAGACTTGGAATCAGGCAGATCTGGTGTCATTCCAGCTCCGCCTCTGGTTAGCTGAGAGTCACATCTGACTAACTTCTGCAGCTCTCGGCTTCCATAGAATGAGGGTAATAATTTCAATTTCACAGAATTGCTGTGTAGATTAAGGAAAATAACATGTATCAAACTCCTAACTTAGTGCCTGGCTCATGAACTTGATCTTCAGCAAATGTTATTTCACCTTTTTCTGTAACATATAACTGAGATGATGTTTAATTCATCCTTTAAACAGTACAAGTAAGATAGGTCTTTAACTGGTATTGAAGATGGGGGAAAAGAATATAATACAGATGCTGTGAACCTGAAGTTTTACTTCTCCAAATATGACCTTCAACTTGGTGGCTCAGTAACCCTAGATATCACAACATTAAGGGAACAAGGAGACAGAAAATAAAAATTTAACATTATAGTTGATATAAATGGTGCAGATCTGAATCCTGCAAACAGAACCATTGCCACTAGAAAGAATGTTGCTGTCCACTCCAGAATGTGCCTTGACATTCAGTCTCCAAAGACCTGTGCAAATGCTGAGGCAAATATATCATTCTTTCCATGCTTTGGCTTCTTCTCCAGTAGGAATATAGTAACTATTTTAGTGGAAAATTGATTTCTCAGAAAAAGAGTTCATTTAAACAGCATTGTGGTGGCCCTTGCCCAGAATTAATCCTATGAGGAGCCCTGTTTTGTGTCTCTATGTATTCAAAAAATAAATTCTTTGGCTAACTTCTCAGTAAAGCAGAGAAAATTGACTCTGTTTTCTATTATATAGTAAATTCAGTGCATAAGAGTGTCCTCATGCCTATAAACCATGAGACTGGGATACCTGTTACCACGATATGTGTAATTTCTACTTTTTCTTGATACTCGGTTAAAATTCACAGTATTCTACTCCAAATGTGCTTAAGACAGACCAGTTTTTCAGTAGTTATATCTAGAAAAATATATTCCCCAATTTCATGAAAAACCTGAATTTCACTGTAGCTGAAAATATGAAACTTAGAGTGTAATTGTGAGTTAAAGTAGTTATGCACTTCGTTCCTTGGAAAAGATGATTATTTCTTTATTCCTCTGGGTAACTTCAGAACCTGAGTGCTAACTCCTCTCTTGGGTCTCTCTTCAAAGCTGTAGAGCACAAAACACATTTGTGCAGTGGATCTCAATTATTCACAAGACATTTTACTAGGGCAACAAAAGAATATTTTATGCTGTGCTTTTCAGAGAACTAATAAAGGTCTGAACTTACTTTACCACTAAAGATATATTGGTAATTAGTAGCCTGTTTACAGATGTAGACCCTCATTGACATTTGGGACGATGTGTCTAAGCAGACAGCTCCAATTGACTTCAAAATGCAAAATGGCCCCACAGTGAATCACTGAATTATAAACTTCAACTCCTCCACCAAGCTGAGTTTTATGTAAACATCCCAGGCATCTTCTGAGAAGGGCTGACCTGCAGGGAACCTGCCTGTCCAATTCTGATGCCCTACAAAACTACATAATGCAAAACTCTTTGCTTGTTCTAAAAATAGTGAGTATAATTAGTCTTGCAAATCAATGTTTCCACTCATCAGGATGACAAAATAACTTGTTAAATAGCATGCTTAATTTACATATCCAAGAGTCAACAAAAGCTTCATCTACTATTTATTTGGTTATATCCTTTAGGAGAAAAAAAATGCAGTTTATTGGCTGGCTGCCACTCTCTAAACTATAGAAGGTAATTAGAACCATACTGTTGTCATGTTTTTATAGCAAAATACAATCTGCTTTCAGAGAAAATATGCCACCTTATCTAGAGCTCCTTTATTTATAATTATTATGATATTAGTGGCTATGAATAAAGTAATTTTTAAAAATGAGTAAATTGAAAATGAATTTCACAAGTAATATATCGTGATTAACAACATATTTAAAAATAAAATATATACACACATGCATATATATACATAAACATACACATATATCCTTCACATTTTTGCATAATAAAAGACAAAAATAAATGTTCTTTATAAAAAAGCAATTACTACTGCTGACAGAGCCTTAACCAATTACTTTCAAGGGACACAAAGCTATAATAATTTAAAGAATATTGCTGGAACTAGAATTATACCATCATTAAAATATTTTGAGGAACAGCAGCAAAAATATGCTGAACTTGTGAAAAAGTATAAAGAAGGTGCTAAACCTAAGTGTCTAAGACTTTTGTATTTTTACATTCATCTGTAGATGTGGGCTACTATTTTCTTCTGTCTTTGGACACTGGTATTGGACCCAGGGGTGCTCTACCACTGATCTACATCCTTGCCACTTGTGTTTTTTATTTTGAGACAAGGTCTTGTTAAGTTGCCCAAGCTAGACTTAAACTTTGGATCCTTTGCCTCAGCTCCTGAGTAATTGGGATTACTCATATGTGCCACTGGACCTGTCTTTATTTTCCATTTTTAAACAAGGTTCCCATTCGTCTCTCTCTAATACACTAACTTACTAATTTAAAATTTAAACCTATCATATGTGCAGTAGACTCAAATCTTTTGTGGATCTTTCTTCTTCTTCCATCATCTACTTTCCCAAACAAGAATGTTAAATGCATTAAAGATGTGGCATTTTTCAACAATAAATATACTTCTCAAGAGACTGGAATACTTCAAATTCTTAACAACAGCGCATCTTGTTGAACTTGGGAAACAAGTTCATTATAGGAAATTTGCATCGATAGCATGACCTTAGAATCAAGAATGCTAATTTTTTTTTTGGCATCACGATGAAATAATAATATGGGTGCTATTTAAATGAAAATGTGAACTTAAAAATATTTTCAAATAACATTTGAAATCAATAAATACTTGTTGAATATGTGTACTTGTGCTTATCTAATGTGTTTCTGATACTGTGGTGAGGGCTGACAAACCCGTGATGAATAAGGACCCAAATGATCCCGTCCTCCCAAAGCTTACTCTTCAACAAGGAAAGAGAAGTTCAAAGTGCATCTGTCATTTACTCTGAGAGTCATGGGTATCTTGAAAATAGTAGAATGAGCAGGGATTATCCAGAGGTCCTCTGAATTTTCTCTGGAATATTAAATATAAGCTAAAATATGAAGGATGGGTAAGAGTTCAAGAAAATGCTCTTACACTCTTGCTTTCTGTGGATTGTTAAAAGTGTATTATATTAAATGTTGCATTACTTTATGTTCAGGTTAAATTACCATTTAGATTGTTTAATAATACTAATAGCTCAGTGAATTTTTTGATTACTTAAATTTACTAATTAAACATAATAAAATGTATTTATCTGAAGTTTGCTCTTCTTAGAATGTGTATTACAGCACATTCCCACTTACTGTAAGTATCTGAATAAAAAGAAAAGGGAACCAAAACATCTAAAAAGCAACTATTCTACAGTAAGCCTATTCTAGGAACTATAGGATAAGTATAAGAGTACAATGACAATTATAGTATAAGTATAAAATAGCACAATGTTATTTTAGTGGATATATAAACATTTATGAGTAATTTATGCAGATTATATTTTTTAATATGTATAAATTTATAATGTTATACATGATACACATATCATTTCTATTTTATATGCACAAGGAAGTTCAAATAACTATGTAGATGACATTGCTAGGAATTAGAGTACACAGGCTCAAGAAATAAGGACCAATTCACCCACTTTTATTTATGTGCATGTACAGATTTTCACCATGTTTATGGTTCTGCCCTCAATTTGATAAAAAATTCCAAATGGGTTACAAGTCTATTATTCTGAGTATTAGTCTACTTGTTATTATGATGTCCCTTATTTTATTACAAATACTCAATCTGCTTTATTAGCAATTTAAAAGTGCCCACTACATGCTAGGCTCTGAGCAGAGACAATAACCTATGTCCTCATATAGTCCACAGGATCTCACATAGTCCACAGAATCATAACAAATATATACACTGTTTAAGGAAAAAATTTTGTGTTTAAAATTACATTCCATTCTGACAAAAAAATTGAATAGGAGAGGTATTGGTATCACATTAATTTCAAAAGAGAGAGTTACATGACTTCCTTATTACCATGCATTTTATAAATCATCGAAGTATAGTATGTGGCCACAAATTATATAAAACACATAGCTAAATAAAAAACACTTGAATTAGACCCTAAAATAAAAATAAACTATAGAATTTTTAGATAAAAATAGAATACTTAAGTTCTATCAAGATAATTATCCCTATGATAGCTTCTTCCAATTCTCCACTCAAGAAACAATTTAAAAAGGGATAAAAAGATGAACATGAATCTAAGAGTGGCACTTAGCTATCACTAATGTCTGGGGTTAGAACAGAACTTCATCAATTTTAAGATGCGTGGATCCCAATTAACAATCATAAGCAGAAGCTATCCACGCTGTCATTCGTTATTAAATGCTTACTGTAAGCTAGGCATTTTGTTCTTTGTTGAGAGAAAGGTAGTCATAGGACTTAGCTTTTCGTCCCCACTGTCTTGGATTGGTTTAGGAAACAAAAAGTCTTTTCCAAGCAGAAAACTGAGCAGCTAGTTCTATTTTTGAGAAGGCCAATGTGAACACAGTCATCACCAGCTTCTCAGGGACTGCCAACAGTCCCTGAAGACAGTGGGTAAAGAGCTTCATAGTCATTAGATGTCTATAGGCAGTGTGGGAAAGAGAAGCCAGGAGCACAATCCCAACTGTAATTCTAAAAATAAAATGAGTGGAAGAAGAAATGTGGCCATTCTTTGGTTTGGTGGTTTTTCTTATTATTTCATGTCATCACATCACCAACAATTAAATAGATAATATTTCTGCCCATCAAAATTTAAGAAATTATGTGCTCATTAGTGGAATTCAACCTTGTGATATATCATAAATTAGGACTCTAATAAATAAATAAAATTAGGGCAAGGGCACAACCATTCTTTTTTCTGTCTTTTATGAAATTTCCTGCTCAATGCTACGAACACCCAAGTGGACATGAGCAGGAATACAGGGAATTTATTCCCCCAGTGATTGTACCACATGGCAACAGACTGTCTTTCTCTAGAAAAAGCAAGATATAAAAATACCTTGGTGTCTTGCTTCTGCTTAGGAGGCAGAGAACTTCAAGAAAATATCACTTCCAAGCTAACAAGAAAAGAAAGAAATCAAATCTATGAAATCATAACTTTTTATTAAACCCATGAGAGAGCTAAAGTCACAAGTTAACCAAGTAAACTGAATTCCAGAGTGGACCAATCCCCCGCAGTGAGCAAAGAAACATAGGACTGTTTTTTTTCCACTCCAGGCAGAGAAGAGAAGAAGGACAAAGATGTCATACAAACCAGGAAGAAAAAAGTGGCTACAACTGCTACCTGTGGGCTAGCAAATTGAATAGCTAGAAACCCAGACCCAAGGAGAATTTATATTCACTTGCAATTTCTTTTGCACAGAATTCATAAGAATAGAGTCTAGGAGGTCACTGAGGAGACCTCCCTCAGTGGCATGGGTATGCAGGATGTGGCCAATTGCTGCTGCAAACAGAAAGCCCTGCAAAATTTCCACCGTCATCCCTCTGTGAACCTTAAAACACTGGTTCTGTCTGGCACAGCTCAGGGACCCCAGTTTATAGAGACACTCCTCTCAGTTGGGATGTTTTTGTGCTTCGAGGGTACCTCTTGGGTGCTGGAGCAAAGAACAAACTTTCTTTGGGCTACATTAGTCCTTTAGTGTACAGTTCTATATGGGTATTTGCTCAATTATGTCTCACCAAGTGTGCACCACATAAACATACATGTTTATTTCTCTATGTTTCTGTGAGAGCTGACTCAGTGATCCATAATAAACCAAAAAGGAAAATAAAAAGAAAACAAAACACAAAACAAGAAAAAGATCTCCAATGCAGAATTTTAGCAGAATTTTATTGTCCAATTCCCTTTTTATTTTCATTTTTCTGCAGTGGCTTCACACTTTCAATTAATAAAATAAAAAGTAATACATTGATAATCAACATTTAAAGGGAACTTTGTACTACAAATAACAAATGATGTTTGGAATTAATTTAAACATAGTTTTCCTCTCTGAAGAGTCAAGCAATGATATTAATTATCTTTACTGCTTTTCCCATTGGCACTCACACCATTATTCATGGAAATTAGATAAGAATGCATTTTAAACACATACAAATAAAAGATAAAAATATTTTATACGGATGTCATTACCACTTATATTCCCAAATTCAATTATACTCAAAATTCTGGCATTTATTTGGGAATTTAGTATCCAGTTTGTCAGTCATGAAGCACATTTTCTCAACTGTGTGCATTTTTTTTCTACCATTTGCATTTTATTTTGTACACTTTGATCTATGAAAAAAATTTTGAAATCAGAAATAATCAGATAAAAGGGATGATATCAGTACATATAAAAAAATCATGAAGGTTCATCTTCTTTCAAATACACTGACTTAATTATTTGTATAAATGTATTATATCGCTTTTCTAGAATCATTTAAAACTCATGAAAAAAAATGCAGTATGTGATTGTTTAAATAAGAATTGTCAAGTTATTCTTTGCCTCCTAACAGGAATCATTTCTTCATTTAATGAAAATGAGTTTTTTTTTTTTTTTTTTTTTAATATCTATTTTTTAATTCTCGGCAGACACAACATCTTTGTCTGTATGTGGTGCTGAGGATCGAACCCGGGCCGCACGCATGCCAGGCGAGCGCGCTACCGCTTGAGCCACATCCCCAGCCCGAAAATGAGTTTTAGTAGGAATTAGCTCCTGGATTTGGTGATAAACACAGTAAAAAATGCAACAATATGACTCTTGGAAGATGGCGGCGAGGGGAGTGCATTGCCCCCGTGTGCTGCTTCACTGTGTGGGAGTATGACAAGTCAGGACGGCTAAAGGATATCTTGTTAGGAATTTCCAGCAATAGTGGGGTGCTCCAGAACCTGGAGGAAGGATTTCCATCGCACGAGGATCGGCTACGGGGACTCAAACGCGAGAGGTTTGTCGCACGGAGGGTAACACTGCTTATTCAGCAAATTGCCCCGCGGCTAGAGTCTGCAGCGCGCGCTGGGATAGAGACGCAGGGTTACAGCGCTGCAGTTTCTGCCAGCCGCGCATGCACCGTACTCAGGGCTGAAT
>NW_025999990.1:9204770-9208110 GCF_001458135.2 Marmota marmota marmota | reverse complement strand
GGATGAGAGAGAGGAGGAGGAGGGGAGGGAGAGGTGGGACGGGGAGGGTGGAGGATGGGAAAGGCAGCGGAGCACAACAGACACTAGTATGGCAATTTATAAATCAATGGATGTGTAACTGATGTGATTCTGCAATCTGTGTATGGGGTGAAGGTGGGAGTTCATAACCCACTTGAATCAAAGTGTCGAATATGATATGTCAAGAAATTTGTAATGTTTTGAACAACCCACAATAAAAAATTAAAAAATAAGAGATTAAAAAAAAATGCAACAATATGACTAGCAGAAAACGTGAGGGGACCAAGAGGAAAATCAAAGGCGGGGCGTGAATTCAGATGGATTGGAGTTTGGAAAAGCATGGAGTCGCAGAACTGAAGGCAGAGGAAAGATTTCGCCCAGAAAGCTCCTAGGATGCATTTGTACAAAAGGCCAAAAGCAACGGGCCTGCTGGCTCGAAATGGGTTCTGAACCGATTCAGCATCCGTGTGTTATTTAATTAGTAAATACACTTAGCCTGTCCTTGTGAGAAAGGCCTCCGCCTCTTATGTTGCAGCAATATGAATGCGGAACTAGCAGGTGTTTAAACGCATTAACACTGAGGCAAGACTTTCTTTTACCTGAATAATCTCAGGAGGGGGCATTTTGGAAAAGAATTTCCATTTTCTAAGTATCACAAAACTTTAATGCGTTCATTTTATAAAGTAACAAAACAGACATCTCAATCAATGCAAGAATGGATGGGTAAAATTCTTGGGTATGGGGTAGGAAGGTTGCCTCCACAGCAGTTAAAAGCACAAAACTTGGTATTCATTATTACAATAGCACAAATTTCAGTTCTCCTTAAAACAAGTACCAAGGCACTTGATTTACCCAAATATGGATTTTTGAATTATTGAATAAAATCCAAAATTTAGCATTTGTAAAGGGTTTTGCTATTTCAGAATTCTCTTCGTAATGGTACTTATTACTACTGATTTTGATTTGCATTTATTGTATTCATCTGCAGAGGTGATGTTCTTGGTAACATAAAAATGAATCAATAGTAAGTTTGGGTCCTCTGGTCGATAGTAATGTGAGACAAGTAATTCTAACATTAACAAATGCAGAAATGATTACCTGAACATGAGCAAACATTAAAAACCATTAAAACTTCATTAATTTGATCATACCCTTCAGTTTGCATTACTATTTGAGTTAGTGTTTACTTTTGATGAACAAATCCCTCTTCACAAGAACTATGTGTATAAATTAAATACTTGAGGGAATATTATATTTACAAGCTCTGTAGGCACACTAATTTACATAAGTGGTACACTGAACTGGTTAATCCACAATATTTTTAAAAATGAGAAATTGTAACTTTGGACAGATATAAAACAAATAGCAAGATAGCATATTTAAATCAACCATATTAATAATCAAATTTCTACTTTGAAAGTGTTCAGATTTCTCCAGTAATAAAATAACTGTCCTTAACCTCCTGCTCTCTCCTTGAACACGTCTCATTTCAAGCCTGCTTCCCTTGCAGTCTTCCAGTTACATAGACCTTGGGCCATTTGAAGACATCTTCCCATTCATTCATGCTCTTGATGGAGCCGCCTGGGCTTTTCCATATTATCTTCTCACCTGTGGCTGACCTCCATCTTCCTCCTAATTTGATACTCCCCAAGTCTAGGAAACTCCCTACAATAACTACATGTCCACAATCACAGGGCTCATCTTGTTTCTCTTCTCTGGTGATAACTGTCCTTTGCTGCGTGAAGTTGACTGTCTTTAAATACCACAGTTTTAATGTTTTGTCTTGTGTCCCACATAGGCTGGTATAGACATTTCCTATTACTTTATGTTCGTCAGAAAAAAAGGGAACTCATGTCAGTGTTTTTAATTTCAGGCTTTCTAGAGAGTGTAGCATCAAATCTCATAGTAATTTTAACATTCATTTTCCTCATAATTAATGATGCCCAATACTTTCTATTGACTATTTCTTTATTATTCTTTGTGAAGAATTTGTATTTGTCCTGGCTTATTTTAATTGCAGCTTCTGTGTTAGAGAGTACATCTATATTACAGTATACTTAAGAAATCATATTTTACTCGTCTCCTAAAAGGTATGCGACTTTGCAACAAAGTAATTTCATTTATTCCCCACTGTTAAT
The DNA here is from genome assembly GCF_001458135.2 of Marmota marmota marmota. Taxonomy (NCBI): domain Eukaryota; kingdom Metazoa; phylum Chordata; class Mammalia; order Rodentia; family Sciuridae; genus Marmota; species Marmota marmota. Next base: position 9,205,954 of record NW_025999990.1, on the reverse strand, counting down.
TCTAATGTCACATCACATACCTTCCTTATACATATGTTATAAACTCCAAAATAGTGTTATATTTTTGAAATTAATAATAGTAGACTTAAGGAATTCAAGGAAAATATTTACTTAAATATTCAACATTTTAATGCTTTTAATTCTTTCTTGCATACATGTTTAAATCATGTTTCATTTCCCTTCAGTCTAGCAAATCTTTATTTCATATTTCTCATAATGTAATTTTGTGAAAAATTCTCTTTATTTTCAATTATTTAAAAAAGTCTTTGATTTACCCCCATTATTGAAACATATTCCCATTAGATACAGAGTTGAAATTTGATCAGTTTTTTTTTCAGAACTGATTCCAAAAGAAGGAACAAAGCACCACAGAATATTGGGGCAAATATAAAACAAATAGCAAGATAGTGCATTTAAATGCAACTGTACTAATAAGCATAGAAAATACCAGTATTTCAACATTTCAATTTGAAAATTGAAAATTTTCAGAATGGATTAAAATATCAGAACCAATTATGTGCTGTCTTCATAAAACCTGTTTTAGACATGAAGATGTTAGTAGATTAAAGGTAAAGTGATGGTGTAAGATATACCAGGCTAACAACTAATCAAAAGAAATCTGGAATAACTACATTAACACAAAGCCAATTTTAGACAAGAATTTTAAAAGGAATAAATATGATAATTGCATGATAATAAAGGGTAAATTTATTAAGTGAATATAACAATGAGAAATAGTTATATGATTAATAATAGAGCTACAGAATGCAAGAAGCAAATAAGAGTTCAAAACCCTTCTTTCAATAATTCATGAGATTATTAGGAAGTTGGTTAGAATACAGAGACTTTGAACCACATGAGAGGCCAGCGTATCTTATGTGACAACTCTGGAACACTTTGCCCAGTGACAGCAGAATGCACATCTTTTCCAAGTGCACTTGAAATGTTTGGGAAGATTGGCCATATGCTGGACATAAACCAAGTCTCAATAAGTTTAAATTGTCATTTTTTAATGCAGAGTAATACTCCATTGTGTATAAATGCCACATTTTTTTTATCCATTCATCTATTGAAGGGCATCTAGGTTGGTTCCACAGTCTTGCTATTGTGAATTGTGCTGCTATGAACATCGATGTAGCAGTGTCCCTGTAGCATGCTCTTTTTAGGTCTTTAGGGAATAGACC
>NW_025999990.1:9197574-9203387 GCF_001458135.2 Marmota marmota marmota | reverse complement strand
GGGGGGAGGGTGGAGGATGGGAAAGGCAGCGGAGCACAACAGACACTAGGATGGCAATATGTAAATCAATGGATGTGTAACTGAGGTGATTCTGCAATCTGTGTATGGGGTGAAGGTGGGAGTTCATAACCCACTTGAATCAAAGTGTGGAATATGATATGTCAAGAAATCTGTAATGTTTTGAACAACCAACAATAAAAAATTAAAATTAAAAAAAATAAGTTTAAATTGATTCAAATAATACAAAGTCTGTTCTCTATGCAAATGAAATAACATTAGAAGTCAATGATATAAAGCTACCCAGAAAAAAATTGAATATTTGGCAGCTACCTAGTATGCTTCAGATAAACCATTGTTCACAGAGGGAATCGAAAGAGGAATTTGAAGCTTTTAAATTGGAAGAAAATGAAAATACTACATATCAAAATTTGTGGAATGTCACTACTCAGAGAGGCATTCAAGGCACAAAATGCTTATACCCAAGAGAAGAAGCGTCTCAAATAAATAACCTCACTTGTCCTTTAAGATAATAGAGAAAGCCATAGAACAAAGAAATATAGAGTAAGCAGAATAAAGAAGATAAACAGTGGAATAGAAATCAATAAAACAGAAAATACCAAAAAAGTCACTGAAAAGAATCAATGAAAAAAGGTGGTTCATTGAAAATACCATTATAATCGATAAAGTTCTACTTGGACCGATCAGAGAAAGAGAGAGAGAGCATAAATGAGCAGTATTGGAATCAAGGAAGGTGACATTGATAAAAAATTCTAGACACCTGAAGGACACTAAGGGCATATTAAGAATATCATTATGCCAAATCATACAAAATGTAAAAATTCCTTGAAATGCAGAAAGTTTCAAGGTTTGTTTGAAAAGAAATACAGAGACCATTTCCAGGTTGGCAAAATAAAACCCTGCAAAAGTTCACTCCTCCATGAGAAAAATGAGAGCAGCAGGGGAAATTGTCAAAGTAAAGCTTTGCAACCCCTTGGGAACTAACCAATGACCTACAAGCCATCTGACAAGCATATGGGAAAGAAATTATTGAAATTAAATGATGATTATACACCTGAGTAATACAAAATAAGGACGTTTCTAAGACAGAATTTTGCTTTTTGCTTATCAGTATGATACTAACTAGTACTCCAATGTAATTCAATCCAGAATGTCATTTATAACCAAATATTATAAGAACCATCCTGAGTTAAGCACTGAGAGCACAGATAATGAATAAATAATAGCCCAAGGTCATATATGTGCTGGCAGTACACAATCATATGTTTTATGATAAAAATCTGACTACATAATAAAGGGCTAAAGTACTAGCTTGAGGTATACGTTGCTTGTAATTCTGGTGTAAAAAATGATTGACTCAAAGGTTATAGTAAACTTTACAAAATATAGTATTTGAGGTAGACATTGAGAAATGGAAAATATTTGCTGGCTCAAATGTGAAAGATCAGAAGACAGGAGGATGACCTAATTTAAGCCTGAGAGTATATCATTTTTAAAAAATCATTTAAAGCAGATTAATTTTCTGTTCTATGAAATAAGTGAGATGAGATTGTGTTTCCATGTATTAAAAATAAATATTGGGTTTATACCTAGTAGGCAGATTGCTTTATCTTCTGATAGTTTTATTCTTCGTCTTTTGATCTCATAGAAATTCAGAGTAGAATAGTAGTTACCAGAGATTGTGGAGAATAGTGGAAATTGTGCTGAGAGTGGAAAAAGGGGCAGTTTGGGCAAGCAGTAAAACGTTCTCAAACTGAGTGCAGTGGTGCACATCTGCACATCTGCAATCCCAGCAGCTCGGGAGGCTGAGACAGGAGGATCACAAGTTCAAAGCCAGCCTCAGCAACTCAGAAAGGTCCTGTCTCTAAATAAAATACAAAAAAAAAAAAAAGGTCGAGGATGTGGCTCAATGATTAAGTACCCCTGGATTCAATCCTTGGTGTGTGTGTGTGTGTGTGTGTGTATGGTATATATAGTGTAAAGTATAGTATATATAGTATAAAGTATGTGTGTGTGTATATATATATACACACATACTTTTTTTCTCTCATAGTAGGAATAAATTCTGATGTTCTATGGGGTGAATATAGTTAACAATAATACATTGTATATCTCAAAATACGTGAGAGGAATTTGCATGTACTCAGATAAAGAAATAATGTAAGTTAATGGTGCCAGATATGATCATTTCCCTGAATTGATCATCACCCAATGTGTGAAGGAATAAAAAATATGCACAAATATTATATGTTAATAAAAAATTAATAATTTTTTTAACATTTTAAATATTGAATAATAGTATCTATATACTAAGGTACTCTGATGATTATTGAGAGTTGTTCTGAGGAACCAGTCACAACCATCGTTTTTCAAGGCACCTACCATGTGTGTAAAGAAGCAAGCAGATGATAGTGGCATACATAGTGCAGCAAGTACTATTCATGGGAACACACGGGTGCTCCACGGCATGTGTCCATGTAACTTACCCAGCATGAATGTGGGAGTGTGGAAGAACACGTGTGAGGGGGTTCTGGGGTTGCTTCTTTAAGGAGGGGCCATTTGAAACAGGTCGCAAAGGTTAAGTGAGATTTAGCTGGGTGCCTGCTAGAGGGTTGTGAAGCAGGCTAGAGGGTAAAGGAGAGGGGACATCAGTAGTTAAGAATGCCAGGGGCAGATTCAATAGGAATGGTGCCTACAGTAAGGGATAAGACTGCTGAGGACCATTGTGGTCAAATCATTTGAGGAATTTTGAGTAACGCTGAAAAATGTGCTTTCCTCCAGAAAATAATAGGTTGAAATTAAAGAGTTCATAAAGAGTAAATTGATGGTAAGAACTTTCTCAGAATATGTGTTCTGGTTGCAGGATTGAGAATGAATCAGAGGCCCAAGACTGGAGGCAGAGGCCTTTGGTGAACTGTGATGTCTTGTAGGAGAATAGTGACCTTTCCCAAGGGAGTGACCAAGTGGATGGCGAACAATAGAAGAATTCCAGAGGAATTAAAATATAATTACAGTGAACATAATAATTGTTTTATGTAAAGCATTCGAGGATAAGAGAAGTTCAGAATGATTCAGTTTCTGACTTGAGTGTTTTGGATGAAAAACAATACAATATGTGCAAAGGAGTTGATGAGTACTTTAACCTTAGCCACAAGATCTTTATATCTGAAAAGGTAGAGAGAGAAAAGGACATGTCTCGAGACAATGTGAACTCAGAATTGCTTTTACTTTTCCTTAGCACATAAATAAGATATATAGTAACCAAACAATTACATACAATTAAATACACCACATAATTTAGCATAAAGGATCAGGGAGAAGATAGGTCAGCAAGTAGTTAATGATACTGTTTTTACCTACTTTAGGACTTGTGTTGCCCAAGAGAACTTGGCCATCAGGTAGACTGGGCTTCCAATAGCAGATGGACCATACAGCATGACTGACAGGCAGATGAAGTCTGACTGGGCACTCAACATTTTCTCAACAACTTCAACAGCTTCTTTTAGCTGTGTTTATTTTAGACATCTATTGCTTTAACACAGGTCATTTGGATTTTGCAGTTTGGATTTTGCAGTTTGGAAATCCAGGCAGTGTTACAACCATCCTTTGAATTAGGGAAGTCTACATGTCTAGACCTTTCTCTGGCTTATCACCTGGGCAAGGGTAGTCAGACAATTGTAAGACAAGGTAGTTTAGCCCTCCAGCATTGTATTTTTCAATGTAAGGTTAAAAATTAATATGCTAAACAAATTATATAACAGTATATATTATGTATAAACAAAGAGGACTGGCAGCCAGTTCAAGAGAGTTTGCCAAAGGAAGTCCATTCAACCTGTTTTTGTTTGCTTGTTTGTAACACAGCTAAGTGAAGAGAAGCAACACGAGAAAGGATAACTTAAATTTTGGGGGTGAAGAGATTAAAATTGTAATTCAGCTTCAGTCAGATTAATTTGTATTACCTATTGGGCAGACAAGTAATACTCTCTTTAGGGATGTGTGTGTATGTATATATATATGTGTGTGTGTGTGTATATATATATATACATACACACATACATACATACATACATACATACATATATATACATACATGCATGTATGGAGCTACAAATTTGGGAACATAGGCATTCATATGGTAATTAAATTCATGCAAGTAGTCCCATCCACTGATGAGCACAGCATATGTGTCATGAAAATGGAATGAATGGGTTAGTTGGGTGAAGCAGATGGTGATGATCACTTCTGATCTCCTTTAAGAGTCACCAAAAAACCTTGTAAAATTGAAACCAGTTTCAGATCTGTAAAAATCAAACCTACTGCAAAAAAAATCTAAGATAATCTATACCTTTTTATTTTCTGATTATTTAACTTTTATAAACTTGTTTAAATTCAGATTAATTTGGGCAAATGAGGTTCAAAACAGCTTCACTCATAGAACACAATTTTAGTTTTAGAGACTATCAGATACTGAAATGTAAAGTAACTGGTAATAAATATTTCCTAAAATAATAAACGAAACTTGACCTTATTTGCAAAACCACATAAATAAGGACCTTCATTTGCATCTAATAATAGAGTAATGGATATATGATAATTTATACATATTGGATTAAAGCAGTCTTAAAAGTGTACACTATCTTACATTTTTTGCAGTTCATTTGATTTTCCAGATCTGAAAGAGGTTTAAAATTTACAAGATATTTTGGTGACTCTCAGAAGAGATCAGAAGTGATGATCACCATCTGCTTCACCCAGCTAACCCCTCCACTCCTTTTTCATAATACATATGCTATGCTCACTGGTGGATAGGTCTACTTGCACAAATTTAATTATATTGTAAATGCCTGTGATTCCCAAATCTATATTCCCATATATACTTGTACATACACATATATACCTAAATTTATTTGCTAAATCCTATTTCTTCCTCTATAAAAAAGTCTGACTCATCTCAACTGATCCAAACATCTGAGAGGAATTTTATCTTACTCATCTTTAATTCTATAGTTTTAGCAAGCAACATTTACATAAAATGCTATTTCTAGAAGAATCTATTATTTAAGTTCATAAATTTGTATATCTCACGGGAAGACTAGTTCCTCTGTGGCAATACCTACTTCAGAGAGAATGACATTTTTAGATTTCGAGAACGAGCTTCAAAATGCAATTCAAACATTCACGAATTTTTCTCAAAAAAGTGCATTTCAAACATTAGTCTTTTCTTTGTAAAATCAAATAAGATCTGAGGAAAATAAGAACCCTGAAGGTACAGAGGAAGTTGAAGTTTTACCCAGAAATTATTAATCACCGTTAGATACACATTTGGCAAACAGAATAAAGTGAAATCATAAAACTTTCATTAGCTTCTTGTCCATATGATCAGTTTATATTCAAAACAGAATTCTAAAGCCATACATGGGGTTGTCAGAATGATGTGTGCATATTTTGAAATTATGAAATGTAGATTAAAAATGAATATATAATTCTAAATGAGTATATATGGATGTCCTTTAGGATGCAATCAAAGGCAAATTTTTCTATAAATCATTTGTGATTCTAGGAGACAGTAAGAATTTGATATTTTAAGACAATTTCTAGAGACACACTGAAATAAATCATTATAACTAAAAGCAAATTTGAACGTGATAATCTTACTTAAAGAATCCTGGGCACTGAAAACTCCTTAATACTTGTGAAAATCTATTTTTTAGTGTTTTGCAGAAAGAAATGCTGCTTTTCCTGGAAAACACAACTCAAAAGTTGTTTAAAGATATCACTCCCCGGGGGGGGGGGGG
>NW_025999990.1:9185112-9197550 GCF_001458135.2 Marmota marmota marmota | reverse complement strand
GGGGGGGGGGGGGGGGGCTAAGTACTTTTATTTCACAATGTATGTACCTTCTAGGGTGCCTAGCCTCTCCTAGAACTAATTCCTTATTAGTGAATAAGTAACAATACCCAAGAACGATTGTGCATATTAAATGAGATCATACCTATAAAACATCGAATTTTACCTGTTGACAAAATGAGGCCATTATGATTTGCAATGATTTTAGAAACCGCTACAAAAGAACTGCTTAAACAAGTACTGTTGAATAGAAATGTGCTAGCCAAATATTTAATTTTAAATTTTACGGTTGCTACATGATGAAGTAAAATGGAACTTGAGAAATAAACTTTAATAATATATTTTATTTCATCCGATATATTAGAAGTCTTATTCTCTCAGCAAGCAATCCATCTGTAAATTATTAATTTAATCTTTTACTTTTATTGAAGAAATTTTTGAAACCTGGTGTGTGTTTTAGGCTTACTGAACATCTTAATCCACCCTAATCCATTTCTGCTCTCTTTAACTATACATGGTTAACTGCCAAATACTCAATTGTAATACAGACTTAGATGTTGATAAGTGTTAGCATTATCATGACAAGGACAGTGTAATAATGTGGCTCATAACAGGTGTATTCTTCTTTCCTTCCTGGTATTTCAAAACCTTTTCTCTTTATTTTCCCCCATGGTGCCCATAGAGGTAATGGTCATCCCACCCTTACACATTTATCTGGAACCCATGCATGCCCACCAGCTGTGTAGTCACTGAAAAAACAATAGAGAACAATACCAACAATGTTTTTGCTAACCTTAGAGTCTACTGAAATGACTCTAACCTTTGAGTCACTCTTCAGTTCTGTATCAATTAATGATGGTCAGTGAAACGGAAGAAGGCATTGGTTATAACAATCAGACCTTACACAAGGACAGAAGCTAGTTAAATGTTGCGGCAGATGTTTCTAGTGTTTGGCCTGAAGTCAGCAGAGCTCGTAATAGGAAGTAAAGATGATATAAACTGTGCCGAGCAGGGGCAAATGGGCATCCACAAGAAAAACGGGAATCGTGACATCTACGGGGACCCCACATCGGACTGCCACCACTATCAAGGTTGTGCTGCAGGTGACATATAAACTAGCACTGCTCACCACAGGGCAGCACTGAGCATCTGGACCAGAACTCTCAGAATCTGCAAGAAAAAATAGGTGAGCTGGAGGGACTGTCATCAAGCTGCTGCCCCGAGCACAAAGGGAACCAGGTCATCAGTGGTGACCTTGTGGACTGCTGCGGCAGCCACCTACATCCACCTCTGGAGTGTGCACCTGCTGCCTCTTACTTCCAGTTACCACACAGGTGCCCCTGGCCCATGAATTCTAAAGAAATGGAAATGCTATGAAAAAGAGTTTTAGCTTAGCTAATTCTGCACAGAACGAATTCTGTACGGTGTTGTGTACCTCGGCAGGAGGATTCCTGACATCTTCCTTGCAAATATTGACTTTTGATTTTCCTCTGTTATACATTTAAAAAAAAATAAAGCCTCAAATTTTGAATCTGAACAAAATGGAAGAAAAATAAGCAGTTTGATAAAAGTTTGTGTGAGCTCATTTGCATACTTTCTAAATGAATGTCCATGTCCAAGGGTGTTGCAAATAGTCATAGGACTTTATTAAATTGAGAAATTAAAAAGGTGTTCTGCTTCAGTGAACAATATAGATATTTTGAAGTTACCCCATTAAATTCATACAAATTAATCTTTTTTAAATGAAAATGTTGCTATTTTAGTAATTAATTCTGTAGTATAGTCAGTGGTATAGTGATCATACAGTCATTTCCCTTTAGCAATCAATAATAATGAAATAAAGTCAAAGTGGATAAAATTATTCAATTAAAAATAATGTCTATATTGGGCTGGGGATGTGGCTCAAGTGGTAACGTGCTCGCCTGGCATGTGCAGAGCACTGGGTTCGATCTTCAGCACCACATTAAAATAAAATAAAGATGTGTGTCCACCGAAAACTAAAAAAAAAAAAAAAATTAAAAAATTCTCTCTCTCTCTCTTTCTCTCTCTCTCTCTCAAAAAAAAAAAAAAATAATGTCTATATGATTGCTTAGAAACTCATTGAAAAGAACCCAAGTAATACCTAAGCTGATCAAGAAGTAGTGCTAACACATTAGGAAATGGCACGTTTGCTGATCTTTGTCTACAGTATGTGAACAACAACAATAAAACCCCACAAATGGACATCTGAGAACAAGAGCTATGCTTACCTAATTCAATTTATAACTTTTATTTTACATTGCAACTTGCTTTCCTAAACTCAGTTTACTATCTCAGCTCTATTTTCAGTAGTTTTCTTTCTTTTCATTCCATCAGTGCTGAATTATCAATTTTTGCTACAGTAATTTACACCTACTTCTATGGATTTCTCCTTATTTTAATTCAATGTAAAATCTCCTGCAGGCAGGAAAATTTGATTACCATAATTTGAGGGGGTTAAGTGTATTTGTTAGTAGACCTCTAGTGACAATGCAAAGGACCTTGTAAATGACAAACATTGCTTTCTTTTTCTGCATTCTGGAGACCTTACCCTACCATATATATGATTCTGGATAAGCAGGGAATGGATTTATGTATACATGCACAATTTTTGTACAGTTACAATATTGTCACTAGTCATTTTACTAGTCTTGGTTTCTGTCGTTAACTACAGCAATTCAAATTATTTTATCATCTATCATAAATATTTGAAACAATTTCAGTAGCAGCAGCATTAACAAAAATCTATGAGAAATAACTACCAATTTGTGTTTAGTTTCTTATGCCTTCTTATTGAATTCTGCCTGAGATGAATACAATTTTTCCCACCCAAAATCTGACACATAATGAAATGTGAATAAGAGCTATTTCCTAAGGTTATATGGAACATTTCAATTTGCATCACCTGTTTGAAGGTGATGCATAAATGAACTAAACAAATGCTTTTGATATTTCTAACTGATTGAATTATTTTGTGGAATTAATGTTGGTAACATATCTTTTCTCAATCCTGATAAAGTGGTTGCTAATTATACCTTCTCAATTTCATTTGTTTAGTAATTTTTTACCTTTTATCTACCTAAATTCATGCTTTTATAACTCTTGATTGCAAACACTCTGGCTGGTTTAGTTATAAGATACACTACTATCTATTGAGCATTTATGTTATGCTTGTCACAACACATAAAATAAGTTAGATCCTTGCAAAAACTAAGCAAGATAAGCTGTATTATTCCTCATTTTTATCAGTAAAGAAACTGAAGTTCAAAAATATTAAGACCCTTTTCTAGATTATCAGCTGTCTGAATCAGTTAGAAATCAAATCTAACTCTTCAGTGACCTTTTCTCTACAGCATATCTGTTGTATTTTTTTTTTCTTTTTGGGGGCAAAAAAAGAAGCTTGTTTAAGAGACCATAACACACATATTTGATACAGATATAACAGTTTGCATCCACACGTCTCAACAACACATGCATGGGAATACTCAGGCAGAAAAGATATAACCACTTGATCGCTATCACAAGGATTTTGTAAGACTAACAGATGTGATCTGCTTTGCACTTTATAAAGTTCCCAAAACAAGAAGCTTCAAAGTTATTTAGAAGTAAAATCAGAATACTCAAAAAGAACACAACTTCTTATTATATTTGCAATTTTCTAGTTACAAAGAAATAAAGGGGAAAACTTAAGACAGGATTTTCATGGCATAAATCATTGGAATAAAGCATATTTATATACAACAGGAAGTTTAGCAGCTAATAATGATCCCAAAATATTAAAAAGTTTCTTAATCTACAGAATGCATTTTTGAGATGCATTATATACATCTCATAGCATAGCATAGGTTTATTATTGGAATTTGAATTATTTTTCAGTTCTCCAATTCTTTGGTAATATCACCAAAATTTGAGAATCATATTTCGGTGATTTTTCCATAAAGGTTGGGAAATTGGTATAATATTAAAGAATTGGCTATAGATACTGATGAAAAAAGAAGGGCAGAGTATTTGTACAATGAAGAAGGAAAAGACCTCTCATTCCACCTTAACAAGGGATCAAATGTGACTTCACCATTAAAAGGAGAAGTTGTTGTGTGTCTCCCCCTGAGGAGCCAAAGGGCATGCAGGTAACTCACACAGAAGTCTTCCTCGAGATGATGCTTAGTGTTCACCTCATCAGGAGACAACCATTAGACCAGCTCAATCTGAGGCATCCTATACCAGACAGTTGGCCTAAGCTGATGAAAAATGTGACTATAGAGAAAGATTTTCAAAAGGAGGAGAGGGATTCTTCTAGATCAAAGAGACTAAAGGGACATGTTGTCTCAATATGTTGTGTGCTCCTTAAGTGGATATTGGGTTGAGAAAGAGGAAAAAAAAAAAGGAAGAAAATAAAGGAGAAAAGCAAGTTAAAGATGAAAGTACTGGGTATTATGTGTACATTTTTTATGTTTTTATGTATCAGTCAAAATAAATTAAATTTAACTTCACTTAAGGATTATATTCTCCAACTCCATCCATTTACCTGCAAATGCCATGATTTTATTCTCTTTTATTGCTGAGCAATATTCCACTGTGTATATATACCACATTTTTTTTATCCATTCATCCACTGAAAGACATCTAGGTTGACTCCACAATTTACATATGGTGAATTGTGCTGCTATAAACATTGATGTGGCTGTGTCCCTGTAGTATGCTTTTTTTAAGTCCTCTGGGTATAGACTGAAGAGAGGGCTAGCTGGGTCAAATGGTGGTTCCATTCCCAGATTTCCAAGGATTCTCCATACTGCTTTCTATATTGGCTGCACCAATTTGCAGTCCCACCAGCAATGTATGAGTGTACCTTTTCCCCCATATCCTCTCCAACACTTGTTGTTTGTCTTCATAATAGCTGCCATTCTGACTGGAGTGAGATGATGTCTTAGAGTGATTTTGATTTGCATTTCTCTAATTGCTAGCGACACACACACCCCTCCAATCCTTTTCAGTCAATCATTGGTGCCAAGATCTCAAAAGAAATCGGGTTGCCATCTCTGTAGCCAGTGTAATCATGGCTGCCTGGACAATTCCCCTTATCCTTTTCCTCTGGCCATTCTCCACACCACCAGTTTCAAAGAGAGAGCAGGATGTACTCCCCTTTGTACCTCTGTCTTGAATCCCCCTGGATTCACTCTTCTCTGAAACTGTTTTGGGATCATGATTTGTAGGTGCACTTAGGTCATACAGTAAGCACTCGCTGAGACAGTGGAAATTTTTTAAGGACTCCCCAGTTCTGTAGTAACAAGATTTGGCATAAACTCCTCGAGCTGAATCTTTACCTCAGTTCTTCACTTAGAAGTTGAGAAAAGCAGAGCACATCTTGGGTGCCATATTTGTCTGCTGGGTTTCTCTTTCCCTTTGTGTTGCCTTTCTCCCCGTGGTGATAGCACCACTGACACTGCCAAGCTCGGATGTGTTTCCTCATCTCCTCCACTCGCTACACCAGGATCTCTGGGCTTCTCCAAATCTCTCAAAGAAAAATGATGTACAATGGTTTTCTTCAGATACCCACCTCATTATGAGGCCATATTCCTGTCCCTCCAATTCCAGACAGCAGAGCAAGAGGGAAGTGCCTGTTTCCTCTTTTCCATACTCTTGTAATCTCCTAATGTTGTATTCTTTGATAAATAAATAAATCTGACTTTATTCTAAACTTTTGACATCCGTCATCTATGCATTATTGTGATGTATTTTCTCATTGAAACATTTCTTAGAAAATGCTCAGAAGTGGTCAGAGACTGTGAGAGAAAACTGAAGGAAGCTGTGGTCCATCAGGCCTCAAGGCCCCCTGGAGGAAGACAGCTGATGGAGGAGTGGCCCAGTGAGGCCAGAGTGGAGAGGGAAAGGACGCCAAAGAAGAGACTTCAAGATGGAGCTGGGGCCCACGTAAAAACATGAACTGAAATAGATTTCCATGCATGTCTGAGTTTGTTGGGATGAATCCATGACTATGTATAACCATAAAGATCCAATAAAAAGTGAGAAAAAATTCCGTTGAGAAGTTGGCTATCCAGTGGGGGGGTAACAGCAGCTGAGGATAACAGTGTCTGGGTGAAGTCAGAAAGTGGTTAAATACAAGGATTGAGTTAATTAGTAAATATATTGAAGAAAGAAAGGTTTCTCAAGTTGGAGAAGGGGCTTAGAAATATGAAAATGAGAAAGCAAGACCAAATTTTGATGTTTTAGATTTGAATTGGAAGAATCACATGACATGCAAAATGTATCAGGGAAACATTGATCACTCATGTTTATCAATATGTACAGACAGATACAGAAATAAGTGTAACTATAAATAGACTTTATGTGCCTGTGCATATGTATGTATGTTTGCATAGATTTTGTCCGGATGTGTGTATGTTTTTTTAGCTTTGTGTGTTGAGATAGCTTGAGAATAGCAACATTCCCAGAATAATGAGCATACTCAACCGTTTCTGAATACCATTTCCAAATACCATTCTCTATGAAAAGGAAACAGAGTTCCTTAGAAAAGTGACAGATTCTAGGGGTGGTTGGCAAAAGTACAAGATGAGTATGGAGAATTGTATTTTGATAGAAATTAAGCAAGTGCTCAAAAACTGATGGAAACCTGTTGAAATAATAGAACTCAACCTGAATGAGTCCAACTAGTCAAATCTGAAATAATCTGAGCATCAAAATAAATAATAATTTTGCAGGATTTTATTACATTGAATATTTAGCAATATTAAGTAATTCATGAATTTTACTGATGTAAGTATATAAAGTAATGAATGAATAAGAAAAGGCTTTCTTAGAATGCTAATTATGAAATGTAGAAGAAATGATAATTATACAAATCATAATTTGAGAGTCATCATAACAAAAATTTCAAGCAAGACTCTTTGATGAAGTATTAGCCAATAAATGAACTTTAATGAACTAGCAGATAAGATTAGGATACAAACTGAAATCTTTATTATCAGAGTATCACCACTTAATTATTACTTTTTAATTCAGATGGAAGAAGAGAAATTTTACAGCAAAGAAATGAGCACAAAAATCCACAAGATCACAGAAACCAAGAAAGGAGTGAGTGTCCATTCTAGAGATGTGTGACTAAGTGAATGTGTTGAGAATAGAGAGTCAGGTCTCTTAAGTTAGAGAAGATAGTTACAAACGTGAATAAGGAGACACAAACCTTGAGTTTTTGTATTGGAATCATGAATGTCAATGTCAAGTGATGGTTTTCAATAGATATATAGAAAATACGAGGATAACAGAATAAGAGACATAGCAATTTCTTAGTTAAATGCAATAAACAATACCAGATTGCATTGTTTTGCAAAAGAGAGCAGAACTAAAACAGTTGGCCAACTTGAATGGAGGATCTGAATGAAGGTAATATAGATTTTATGAAAACTTATCATCATTTCAAAATAGAAAAGTTTTTTTTAAAAATTCCTTTAAAATTTACACAAGATAAACCATCTTAATATTTTTAATATTATATTTGGAATAGGCCAATATATCCATCTTCATGTGTTTTATAACATAGTTTTCTATTTTACCATGTAATTACATGTTCTAATTATATAACTAATCCTTGTAAGCATACTTATATAATTAAATGATATAATTACATAGAGTAATTGCATAATTATTGTAATGACATAATTATAGTAGCTACTCAATTGCAAAACATTCAAAGCACAAGTAAAACAACCAGATTAATTGCTTTAATAAAAATATCTCCCTAAAAGCCATTTTGAGTTTTAAATAAAAATTTCATTTGGAGTTTAGAACTATAGCATATGTTTAAAACTACAATATGAAATTTAAATACATTTAGCTCTTAATATTTATCCACCTTTTTAAAAATATAGAACTATTCAAACAAAATAATGTATATTGTTATATTAAATATTTGAGAGGATTAATTTTCTAATGTATAAAACTGACCAGTCTATTATTTTCTACCATTCATTTGTAATTAATTGAAAAGAAACATGGAAAATGTTGTTATTGGAAGGGAAAAAATTTGTTGATTTTTTTCTTGTTGGTCCTTAACCAAGAATTTACCATGAAACAAGAGATTTATAAATATATTTTTTTTTACTTATCTCAGGGCAAATAGGAAATCAATAGGAATATTCAAAAGTAGACCAAAGTTTCTATTAGACAATTCATCAAATAAATTACCAAAACCAGTGTTCATAGTGAATCTGTTGACTGGAAGAGGATGGTTCTACTTTAAATTTTTGACTTGTATGAACATCTGAATATATGTGGCCAAATAATTTTCTACTTCTACTTTTGTTAAAATGTGTTGTCTTGTTTAGTTCTTCAAGACCTTTCTTTGAGTACTTACTTCCTGAAAAGCGTAACTAGAGCTGGCTTTACCCTAGAAAATGCTGTGGGTAATCCTAAGAATCCCATCTTCTGCTTATTATTGATTGAGCCATCTAAGTTGTACCTTTTTCTTATTACAGATGCTATTTCTCCCCTCTAGTACATGTCTGTTCAGTATTTAGGGAAAAGAAAGTTCATTTGTTATTTCATTTTGGTGTGAAATTTAAGACCATTTGGTCATTTCAAATTCCTTTCATTTTGATTCTTAATAAAGAATTGGGCAAGTGCTATGAATCTTAGTTGAGAACTGGGATCAGGGGAGAAACTAGTAATTTCTATTTGTATTAGAAATGGAAAAGACAGAACAGCTCTAATATTCCTGACATGAGCAGTTAGACAATTGCTCTGTGTCAGTATTTTCATTTTGAAATTATAAAAAGTTATGCCACCTGTATAATTCCATATTATGTTGAGAGCCTTGAACTTGAATAAAACGAGAAGGCAGTAGCTCTGTTTTCAATTTCTGAAAGAATTGCTTTTACCCACAATCCTGTTTTAAGTTTCTTTTTATACATGATTGTTGTAATCAAAATTCTAATTATTTGCATGAAAATTTGATTTTAGGGGAGCAACATCATAAAATTATCATTTTGAAGTGAACAATTTAGTGGCAGTTAGTACCCTCACATCATTGTACAATTATTACCTCTACTGCCAAAGCATTTTCATTGCTCCCCAACAAAAACCCAGTATCCCTTCAGTAGTTACTCTTCCATTTCTTGCAACCACCAATTTGCTTTCTGTTTGTGTGGGTTTTCCTATTCTGTATATTTCATATGCATGAAATCAAAGGGTATGCAACTCTTTATGCCTGCCTTATTTGTTTAGCCTGACATTTTCAAAGTTCCTCCACCTTGTAGCATGTATCATTACTTCATTCCTTTTTACAGCTATACCATATCCCATTGTTATGTATGTAACATGATTTGTTTATCCATTCATCCATGATAGGCATTTGGGTTTTTTCCTATCTCTTGGCTATTGTGAATTCTTCTAGGAGTTGAGTATATACAAAGAAACAAATAAAAATTTTTAATGAAAAGATCAATGTGCAAATGACCTGAGCAGACACTTCTCAAAAGAAGACATGAATATGCCCAAAAGCTAATGGAAAAATGTTCAACATCTTTAGCCATCAAGGGAATGCAAATCAACACTACACTGAGACCTCATTTTACGGCAGTTACAATGGCTATCATCAAGAATATAAATAATAAATGCTGGCAAGAATGCAGGGGGGAAGAAACCCTTATTCATGGTTGGTGGGAATGTAAATTAGTATAGCCACTATGGAAATCAGTATGGTGGTTCCTCAAAAAGCTTAAAATAGAATTACCATATGATCCAGATATTCCATTCTTTTGTGTTTATCCAAAAGAATTAAAGTCAGCATAGTTGAGATATCAAATGCATACCTATGTTTATAGCAGCACAATTCACAACAGCCAAATTAGGGTATCAGTCTAGGTGTATGTACATCAACAGATGAAACAGATAAAGAAAATGTGGAATACATACCTGATTGGGTTTTATTCAGCTATATAAAAGAGTGCAATTATGTCTTTTACAGGAAAATTAAAGGAACTGGAGACCATAATTTTGAGCAAAATAAGCCAAATTCAGAGAGAAAAGTATCACATTTGCCCTCATATATGGAAGTCAGAGGGAAAAAAGGGAATACCATGAAAGTAGAAGGTTGACCTTTAGCCTAGAGGAAGGGGACGGGGAAATAAAGGAAAGAGGGTGGGGGGTCTTGGTTAGTGAAATTGATCAACTTGTGTTTTACGTAGGGGTGAATATGCCACTATGAAACCCACTGTTCTGTATAATTGAGATGCACCAACAATATAAGTCTAATATTTATAAATATTAGATCTCAACATTGTATAGATTTTATTCATTTCATCTATTGATACAGTAGATTCTACATTTTAGTTACAACTTCTTTTGGTCTGCTTGTATCTTTGTAGAGTTTTTCATTATTTCTTATAGTATCTGTGTGGCTAACAAAATTAAATGAGTGCTCTGGAGAAAATAAATCACCAATCTCTCTATTGATGCATCTGTAATACTCTATCATTACAACAGTTGCAGAATACATACTCTTCTCAATTGCACATGGAACATTCTCCAGGATCAATCACATGTTTGGCCATAAAACAAATCTTAATGAATAAAATAGAAATTATTAAGCATCTTCTACCACAATAGTGTAAAAAAAAATCTATAAATCAACTTCAGGAGCAGCTTTGGAAACTTTATTAATAAATGTAAACTGAGCAACTTACTTTCAAATGACCAATTGGTCAATGAAAACATTAAAAGAAAGATGAGAAAAATTTCTTGACATAAATGAAATTGGTAAGACAACTTATCAAAACCGATGAAAACAACAAAAGCATTTTTAATAGAGAAGTTTAAGGCAATGACACATCAAAAAAGAAGAAAGATCTCAAATAAACCTGATGTTGTGCCATCTGGAACTAAAAACAAGAATGAACTATATCCAAAATTAGTAGAGGGAAAGAAATAAAGATGAGAACAGAAATAAACAAAATAGAGGCTAAAAAATGCAAAATATCACAAAAGAAAATTAGAAGATGTTTTCTAAATTGGGGTATTCACATCAGGTGTCTGAATTTAAAATTCAGTTTTCGATTACTGATTTCTAATTTAAAATACAGTTCCCTAGCCTCCCCTCACACATATTGAATTATAGTCTTCATTTATGAACACCATGAAACCTTTTGGAAAAATAAAAGCAAACCCAAAATCCTATAAGAATTTTAAACATAAGACACATTGGAAAGCATTTATTTAGATACTTTAAAAATTTTTATTTTTGTAGTACTGGTGATCAAACCCAGGGCCTTACACATGCTAGGCAGGTGCTCTACCACTGAAGATCTACATCCTCAACTTTTGTATGAGCATTTGGATGATCATTGTATGAATGTTGCCTAATGAAATCAGCCTATATGTTTTGCTAAAGTTGTTCAGTAAAATAAATCATTCTGAAGATTTCAGGATTCTTTTTACCAGTAGAAAGGGAACAATCACTTTGTTGGCCATGCCATCTTCAGAAAAACTTAAATAAGAATTAAAAAATAAAAGTCTATGCATGGAGTAAAACACTGTTACAGAAATATTAAGAGTGCTCCTAACCCCTGCTAAAGAGACCATCTGGCTTTGGAATGGGGATCACCGAGGGGTAACCAGTTTTCCAGCCTGTCCTATATGTTGCTCAATGACTACATGAGCCAATGTATTAGAATTATTGTACCAATTTTCATAATGAAAGCCTCAAAGAAGATATTCTAGCTGGCATTTTTCTTCCATGCCATAGAATTATTTGATATTTAGAGAAAGAATGGGTAAAACCTGCCAACTTGCATCTTGACAATAAATTTTAAAACAAAATAAGCAATCATGTCAATGAGGCTTTTAATAACTGTTCATGATACAACAGAGAGTTTTAAATAATCATGAAGTAAGCACTTCATTTACATTTAACCAGGCGTGAATTGTATACTAATTAAAACATCACAGTGAGATACATCATCCTGTGTTAAAAATACATAGACAAACAATTCTTAATTGGAATTCTTGTGCTGGATTTACAAAGGAAAACAAAGCTCACATTTCAAATTTGAATCGTTTTGTCAAGATGTGTACCATTGCATATTTAAGAAACAACACTTCGGATCACATCTTGACAAACCACTACCAAATCAACTCCAATACTTGTTTAATAAAGCTTTATTACAACACATTCCCTCATTCCTCTGTACATGGTCTGTGGCTGCTTTTCCATTATGAGGACATTACAAATAGTTGTAACAGAAGCTGTGGGACTTACAAAGACTAAAATAATTACTATTTGGTCCTCTAAAAAGAAGTTTGCCAACCCCTGCCTTATATAGTTGCAAACCAAATTCTGTGGTGTATATCTGTATGCCCTAGGCTAATTTATTGAGCTTTTATTGCTTTTTTTTTTTTTTTTTTTTTTTTTTT
>NW_025999990.1:9156627-9184237 GCF_001458135.2 Marmota marmota marmota | reverse complement strand
TCTTAGTTACTCTCCTTATATCAAAGAAGACATTTGGCATTTGTTTTTTAGGGATTGGCTAGCTTCACTTAGCATAATCTGCTCTAATGCCATCCATTTCCCTGTAAATTCTATGATTTTGTCATTTTTTAATGCAGAGTAATACTCCATTGTGTATAAATGCCACATTTTTTTTATCCATTCGTCTATTACTTGTGAATTTTTTTGAGGGACATAATTCAGACCATAACGTGGCACTCTAGGGTCAAGGTGGGATGCACGAAAGAAGTCGTTGTGGAGGAGCTGAGGTACGAATGGGAATACAAAGATGAGGGGGTGTCAGCCCTCTGGTGGAGGAGGCTGTGTGTCAGAGGTGACTGATGAAGAAGTCGTGGAGTTTAGAGAGAAGAGCTAGATAGGGGGTCCTTGAGAGAATGCAGTCCCGTGTGACAAAACAGGAGTCATGGCCACCAACAGGAGTTCTGACACAATGAGAAGCTAATTTCGGGACTTGAAGATTATGTTCTTCACTTCCTTATTAATTCTGAAGATTTTTATTTAACAAAAGTATCTTACAAGATTTTTCCTTTGGTGTTGAATTTAAGAAACCTTTGCTTATCACAGGGTCAACATGATTTTCTTCTATATTTTCCTCTAGAAACCAAGGCATTTTAGGTTTCACTATGTCCTTTTCACAAATAGGTTTTTGATCCACTTTGGATTAATTTTTATATATAATGTAATGTATGTCTTAGATTCATTAAGTTGCATGTGAATTTTAAAGTGTTGCCCCATTATGTGTTAAAAGATTTTTTTTTTTTCATTGAATTGCCTTTACATCTTTGTCAAAAAACAATTGGCCTTATATGTTCACAGACCTATTTCTGGAAACTTTATTTTGATTTATCAATTTATATGCCCATCCCTCTGCAAATATTATAGTGTCTTTAATACCGTAGTTTAATGGTTACCTTAAAATCAGGTCAGGCGACTTCTCCTACTTTGCTTTCTATTTTTCAGAATTGTTTAATCTTTTCAGGTTCTTTGGTCTTTAAATACAAATTTTAGTATCAAAATGTTGATTTCTACCTATAAAAATGCTGAAATTTTGATTAGGAATGTATTAAAGAACAATTTGAGAAGAACTGACATCTTAATAATATCATACCTCTCAATCCATGGACATGATATATATCTCTACAATTGATCTTTCATTAATAAGTAAAGTTTTGTAGTTTTCTTTTATATACCCTACTATTGCACACCTACATTTATAAGTTACTTTTATTTTGGTGAAAATTTAAAATATACTAATAAATTTCAATTGTTAATTGTTCTTTACTAATATATAGAAATACAACAATTTTGTTTACTGATCTTATATTCTGCCACCTCACTACACTCCTTTCTTGATTATAGTAGTGTTTTTGCAGATGCCCTAGGATTTTACACATAATCAGGTCATCTACAGTATTCTTCCATTCCATTCTGTATGATTTTTAAAATTAATTTGTTTTAATTAGTTATACATGACAGTAGAATGCATTTATGTACTTTAATATATCATACATAATGGGATATAATTTCTCATTTTTCTGAGTTGCAGAATCATATTGGTCATGTAGTTACATATATACATACAGTAATAATGTCTGTTTCATTCATCTTTCCTATCCCCACATCCCATCTCCTCCCCTCCCATCACTTCCCTCTATCTAATCTAAGGTAACATATTCATCCCTAGTGTCTCTCACCTTATTGTGAATTAGCATTCACATATTAGAGAAAAAATTTGGCTTTTGGTTTTGTGGGATTGGCTTATTTCGCTTAGCATGATATTCTCCAGCTCCAACCATTTACTGGAAAATGCCATAATTTCACTCTTCTTTAAAGCTGAGCAATATTCCATTGGGTATATATACCACATTTTATTATCCATTCATCTATTGAGGGACACCTAGGTTGATTCCATAGACTAGCTATTGTGAATTGTGCTGCTATAAACATTCAGTATGATTTTTATTTATTTCTCTTGCCCAGTTG
The DNA here is from genome assembly GCF_001458135.2 of Marmota marmota marmota. Classification (NCBI taxonomy): domain Eukaryota; kingdom Metazoa; phylum Chordata; class Mammalia; order Rodentia; family Sciuridae; genus Marmota; species Marmota marmota. The sequence goes on along the minus strand of NW_025999990.1, from coordinate 9,182,215 downwards.
CACATGGTGTAATACTGAATAGCAATAGTTTGATTGTACTTTCTTTCCTTGCTCCCGAATGTTTGGGGAAAGTATCCAGTCTATTATCAGTAAATATGATATAATTTGTAATTTATGCAGATGTTATTTATTATATTAAAGATGCTCTTAGCATTTATAGTTAGGAAACATTTTTTATGAATGGGTATGAATTTTTTAAAATATTGTAGTTAAACAACCATTTGTTTTTCTTCTCAATTGTTGATGAGTTACATTCTTGATTTTGAATATTGAACCTATTGGTTCTATATACGTTTTTATATGTGTGCAGATTTGCTAAGATTTGTTGGATTTCTGTGTCAATTTTAATGAGGCATATGGCCTGCTGTTTCCTTTTCTTGTAATGTCTTTATGGGTTTGGTATTAGGGTACTGCTGGCTTCACAAGGTACATTGATAAAGTGTGTTTCATATGCAGTTGAAAAAGATTGTGATTCCACTATTAATACCTTGTATTGTTATATTATGTAAATATCACAAAGATCAATTTGGTTGACAGTGTTTTAGTTTTATATTCTGATGGATTTTATGTCTATTTGTTCTATGAACTTCTGAGAGACGGATATTGAAATTTTCAATTATTATTGCAGATTAGTCTATTTCTCTCTTCAGTTCTATCAGTTTTGCATTATAGTCTTTTGTAAATGGAACACAAACCTAAGTATTAATATTCCAGGGCCATTTAATGAGTGTACCATTAAAAGCTCACCTGTGCTTATAAAGTATTTTCAAATAAACTCAGTGAAAGCAACTATTCTGGGCAGGCATTTCCTTGATTGGTATTGACAGATTCCTGCAGTGCTAGCTGAAACTCAGAGTTGCTTTCCAATTGGTGCAGAGTACAAAATTTTTATAAGTACACCTTCTAAAAGTATGGATATATAATGGCAGTGGGTCTAATTTCAGTTTTTTTTTTTTTTGTCCATTTCTGCTAACTGACCTACAAATCAGAAGACTGATATTTTAAAGTGGTTCTTTAAGTGTGTTTCATTTCTTTTATAGTTAATTCAATTACATTGTTTTAATAGCCAATAATTATACTAACCATCCTTGAAAAACTCCAGCTAAGTTGAAAACCCCGTAATTGACTCAAGAAGGGATGCAATTCTCAGGGTCACATGAATGACAGTTTATCCTTTCTTTAGTTTTGAAATCTTTGGCTATAAATTCATAGACTTTATAACAATATGGCATATGCTGTACAATATAAAAATAACTGAATATTTTATATTCACTTGCCTCCTAAGGTCATCCAGCATTTTAAGTATTTATTGTCACTGCCTTTTCCCCTAAGGTGGGGATTTATCAATTTTAATCATATTACAACAAACTACCCCACTGGAGAAATTTTTTTAATTCCATATAGTAACACAGTGAAAAAATATCTAGGTGTGCCTTTGATTAAGGGTCATGACAACATGTATTAACATAGAATGCTCTTCACATTCATTTAAACTTTCCTTCTGGAAATAAACATTAAAACCTCTGTCATCTTCATAAAATATTTTGGTTTTTATATCATGTCAGAGCTTATTTTATTTCATTTTGGACCATAAAAATGTATGAAAATTATAGCTTCTAAATTTAAGTTGATTTGACGCAAAAATGATCTTACAAATGTTTTATACATTTCCTCGTTCTATTACATGTTTAATTAAGAGTACAACTCATAGAAAACCCAATATCTAAATACATTACATAGGTATCATTTGCTTGACTCTATTGTACATCTGATCATCAAAATATAAGGCATTTCAAGAGTGGCATGCATACATTGAACATTATCATCTAAGTTATGTTATGTTTTTTCAATCTAGGAATGAAATTTGCCCCATGTCATTGTGTTTCAAGGACAGAAAAATTATAAATGGAAATATGAACCATATCTACTGAAGAGATGCAGATCTTCTGTATTCTAATGCAGTGGAGCTAGCAGTGAGCAGGCATGGATAAAACTATATATTTGAGAGAAAATTGTGAAAATTGCTGTTTGCATTTAGTCAAATAGCAGGATTTCTGCATTTTTAGACATTTTCACATTTTTAGACAAAATCTGGCTCCTTAGATTATAGATGTCATTATTTGCTGATAAAATGTCATGTAATTTAACCAACAATAAACAAAACAAGTTTAATAATAATGACAGTTTTTAGTTGTTTTTTGAAAGAAACTGAATTACAGTATTTTGTCATGTCTTCTGTGTAGTATTAGCTGGATGTCTGTAAGTCATATTTGAAAAAGTATGCATAAGTTGGGAAAATCTGCATAAATAAAAAGAACATTTTGGTTGTTACTGAACTGGTGACCATATCTTTGAGTTGATAATTCCGCTTTGAGACATCTTTTTTGAACCAATCTTCGTTAACATGAAGAAACTCAAAGCCAGACAGCAAGTTCTACCCATCACTAACCTATGCTTAGATATATTTTGTTAATTATCGTTTAGCAAGGGTATGGTTGGTCATCAAATTTAACTTCCACTTTAAGAATAAAGATCCAAGTTTTTCCTAGAAAGTAATGTTATTTTCTGCCTCTTAGTACTACATGAAGAACTATACTAATCAGTCCTGGTTTATTGAAAATTCTTTTTATTGTTTTTTAATTACTGCAGTACAATTTTACATAATACTACAGTTCATTGTGATGCATTCATATATCACAGAACGTAATTTGCTCTATTTCATTCCCCATTATTTCCCCTTTCCTTCTCTCCTCCCTACCCCTCAATCCCCTTCCTCTATTCTACTCTTCTCCCAACTATTTCTATGCAATGTTCTCTATCTCTCTCTTTCTCTCTCATTCTTTATTTTTCTCCCTATCTTCCACATGAAAAAGAAAACATTTGACCCTTGACTTTCCAAGTCTAGCTTCTTTTACTTAGCATAATACTCTCCAGGTCCATCCTACCAGAAAAGACATAATTTCACTCTTCTTCATGGCTGAGTAAAACTCCACTGTGTGTGTAGACCACATTTTCTTTATTCAGTCATCTGTTGACTTGAAATTCTTAATCTTATTTGCCACAAGTCAGAAAGTGGAAATTGGAGGGCTTCTGAGAAGGGCCTATGAATAGCAGGAAAAAGCTAATATTAAGCAGTGATTGTGTTCAGAAACTCAAATTATGTGCATAATATTTTAACAACTTTGTGAAGCACTATCACATTTTTAAAACAGAGGAGTGCCTTGGTCCAGTTATGCTGCTGTAACAAAATACCCAAGACTAGGTCCTTTATAAAGAAAAGAAATTTATGTATCACAGTTCTGGAGGCTGGAGTCCGAGATCAAGGTGCTGGCAGGTTCAGTGTCTAGTAAGGGCCCACTGTCCATTTCCAAGGTGGAGCCTTGTTAATGTATCCTCAGGAGGAGAGACATGCTGTGTCCTCACATGGTAGAAGGGATGGACAGGCAAGAGAGTACTCTCTTCAACCCCATTTTATAAGGGTGCTCATCTCATTCTCGAGGGCAGAACTCCTATGACTTAATCACTCTTGAAGGCCACACCTCTTAATAAGGTTGCCTTAGGGGTTAAATATAAAATGAATATTTGAGGAAGCCCAGTCTTTCCAACCATAGCAGGAGGAACCCTAAGTGTGAGGACGTGAAATAAATTGTCAGACCTACACAGATAGAAACCGGGACATGAGTCTCCTCATAATCACCTCATTGTCTCCTGACATCATAACAAAAACATCTTCTGAAAAAATTCAAGTACTACCATTTACCATGAGCTTACATTTTAATGACACCAGAATTTCTTAGATATTGGTAACTCTCCCCCAAACTGTTGTTTTCCAGGTGATGCTAATGCCAGCAGAGATGACTGTGACGCTCCCTGTGGAGCTTTTGTGTGGCGCTATTTACCGCCCATCACATCTTACCTGTGCTCTAGGGTTAATGTGCTCCCACCTAAGACCTGGAAATGAGTGTTAATTGTAGAAATTGGGGAGGAGTGACATAAGTATTGAAAGTTTTCATTTTAATCTAAGTTCTAGTGTCTCAAATTTAAAGGCTCAATCTGTGTTCCAGGATCCCAATCTCAAGAATGCTTTTAGCTCAATGTTACTGAAAAAAAATTGATCAACATTTAAAATCAAGATCATTTACATACAAAATGTGAAAGTACTTTACTAACCAGGGATTAAACTGTTTCAGAATTATTAAATTAGGATAACCTACTTGACTTTAAAAAATTTAATGCCAAAGGTATCATGATAAAATGGATACTCACTCATACAATGCTGAAGACATATGAAAACAAGCCTCTTATTAAGAAGCTTGGTAAGACCAGACAAGAACTCAAGAGTGCTTGTACCCAGTGAGACATAAACTGACAGTTGGCAATAAATGCAAAGCTTATAAAAACCTACATTCATTATAAAGGATGCTGCCCACTGTCTTAAATAACCAGACATTTACAGTTAAATATTTATGGACTGTTTTAAATATCTGACTCAGACCAATGTACAAATCTGTGGGTACAAATTTGAGGAAATATCTTAAATTCAACAAGATAATTAAAAAGATTATAAAATTATATCAATAAACAAAAATGTTGAAAAAGGTGAAATTTTATGAACCCTAGCTAAGACTATCAAGTGTGTATAAAAGTGAGCAGAGGTCAAAGAGTGGAATCATGTAAACTTCCATAAACATTTTGGGAGATGAGATTGTTGGTAATGTCTTTCTATCCCAATAACTGATTTCTACCCTCTCCAAGCAGATTTTCTCCTGAAATTATCCTTTAGGGTAGAGAGTGTGTGCTACCTTCTAGGTTAGTGGATGTACAGAAGAATGTTTGGAACACAGATCTCAAATCTTTATCCCAAACTTTTCTTTGCTTAGTAAAGATGCATGATGTTTAAATAATAACTTTAAAAATTAAATTGAGATCATTTAAAAATCGCACATACCTCATAAGCTTTAGGAATCAGACAGAAATCTTATTAGGAAGTTAAATTTCACACCCAGTCCCAACTTGGTCATATAAATACATGTCAAAGGTGTAAACAGGTGTGCATCTTCTTCTGGCATGGATGCTCTCATGGAAATTTTTTCATATGTAAAATCAAGAAAATTGTTGCTAGACTATTTGCTATACATTATTCAGTATCAATAGCCATGCCTCACACTCTGCCTTCTAATGCCATTTAGCATACATTCATGCCTAATGAAGAGCATCATCTGTGATTGCATATCATGTCATCTAACGATTGCATACATTACATATCCCATATGCTCGAAGTAAATAAATGAATTCAGAATAAGCCCATCAAGTAGATATCTAGTCCTATTTAGATATTATACCATAAATATTATACATGAAATTTCCTGACTTCCTTTCAGACTTCCCTAAGGACCTGGGGGAAATTCTCAATAACTTGGGCATCTCCTTTAGAGAAACACACACATGCACACACATGTGTGTATATGTATCCATACATATACACACACAACTCGATCTTTTTATATGTGTAATTAATTCTCACTGTTGATGACAGTTCTACAAAGTAACTATGAAAAAAAAATACTGAATACCAAACCATAATTCCTAAGGAGAATATAGGATTAGGTTCCTGGGAGTTTCTGGACCCAATATCTTCATCAACTAATCAACACATAACTTTGTTTTATGTGGGTTTCTTTATAAAATGTGTCCTGTTGATTAGTCAACACTGAACTCATGAGTACCAGCACTATAATCCATGCCTGAGGGAAGCTTATCTGACACATGGATTGGCTCCTGAAGGCATGTCATGGTCTTCTTGAGGTGAATGACAGGAAGTATCACTTCAATTCTATGATCTGAGGTTGTTTTAAATAGTCAAAACATAAATCAAAGGGAGAAGATCAGGAAAACCTAGCACTAAATAGCCCATGAATAGGACGCTTGCCAACAGTGTGAGCTCTGAAATGAGAAAGGAGAGCACTGCCTTTTTCCACCTGGCTGGGAGCATCTGGGGTCAGGAGACTCAAGTTTTTGCTGCTTTTGTGCGTGCCCAGGAAAAGCACCAAAGATATTAATTTGGGGCTTACAAATAAATATAAGCAAGTTGGCACGTTTTCAAATGCAGAATCTGCAATAATGAGAATCAGTTGTATATATTTATATACATGTCCTATATTTTGTCACAGTTATATACTTTGCTCAGTATATAAATACTCTGCCAAACCCCAGAATCTGCAGAGGAAGGTCATCTTGTTGGGAGAAGGAATTTTATGAGCCCACCTAAGGATATTGATGATAAGTAAACACATATGTCCGCAAAGATATGAGTGTTATAAACAAGACGGAGAGGGCCTTAAAATGATCTAATTACTTAGATAAGGAAAGGAGAAGCCCAGCAAGATCACATGGTCAGTTACTAAAAGAGTGAGGATCAGATGCAGGACTTTCTCTCCCAAGGATTCTCTTCTTCTTTTCAAAACTAACTGAGCTTCCAAAATTAAAGTCTTTTGAGCCACTGGATTTTCAAGTCAGCAGCTTGTTGCTCAGCAACATAGACCTATTCCCCTAGTGTCATATATTATCTATCTGGGCCATTTGATAGTCTGTACCAGTAATAGCAGTGAGATGTAAACACTCTATGTATTTGGCTGAATGAAGTCTCTAATCTGGCATCCATTAGCAAATAAACAGTTTGCTAATAAAAGTGGTGAAAAACAAGTTTGTTTTATCTATTTTGCAAATGCAGGGATTATATGTCTCATGCCCATCATGTTGATAAATTAAATGTCATCTTTTTTTACACAGAGAAATAATGAGTACATCAGAGCAAACAAACACAAGCTTTCATGACTTTACCCTTGGTTTTGTTTGGCCCCAGAAGCCAGTCCTTTGTGACTTCCATCAGAGTAATTGGGGTAACATAATTTTTATCAGAGTACAAATAATCAAGAGTAATTGACCATATGAAGCAAGAAAAATAAAAAAAAAATATGAATTATCAAATCAATTTGAAGAAATAGCTCCCTCTAGACTTCTCTTGGTTTTCACTTGAATGAAAAACTACACTATTTTCTTGTCTTCCCTTTTTGAAACCCAATGTTAGTCAATCCTTACTGAAACTAGAGGCACAGGTTTCACTCTCCAAATGACCATGGTAAATCATGCTCCTCCTCAGCCAGTCACAGCAGCACGCCAAACTATGTCCTTTGGTGTCAAAAGGGAATGACGGTTGGAAAAGCCACCCTGGTCTAGATTTTGTGCCTGAACCTCACAAGGTCTTGATGCCAGCAGCCCCCATGATGGCCGTGTGGAATCACTTCTTCTGACTTCCCTACTTTCCTGAGGACCGGAGCATTTGTATCTCTCATAATAGCCATGCACATGTTCACCTCTAGAAATACTGTAACTCAATCAATAACCCTTCAGATCTGAAATACGCTCTGTGTCAGATCCCCTAACCATCGGGCACCTTCACCTCCCTCCTTTGAAAATTTCTCTAGTTCATTTCTTTATCGAGTCTCTTCTTCCTACTGACAGACAGTAAAAGTCATCAGAAGCCAAACAGGAAGTTACAGAGGCTCTTCTGTTTCATTCTCCCCATAGAAGCCACCGTGCCACTCCTGACCATTTGGGAGGTACATTTCACTTTTTTCTCAGTCCTGAAATCAGTGCCAGTTTCCACTCTTCACAGTCAATCCGAGACCTCTGGTCAGCCCAAACAGCTCAGATCAAATTGTTAGCATTTGGTGTTTCAGCAGCAGTATAGTTAGCACCATTGCCTCGAGTGCAGAAGAGAATGATCACGCTTGTTTAATAAGCAAGTTACTTTAACTGGTTTGTAGTCTTCTATTCCTAATGTATCTATATCCCTTTTAAAATTTATTTCAGTCTTTCCATAGTCAAAAGCTAAAGATTTTAATCACTGTTCTATTTCTTGTGATATTATTTTCAAGTCTGTTTTTCTTAATAAAAAATAACTTTCATCAGCTCTACCAGGTGGAATTTAGCAATTATACCTTACTCTGTACAACGGTGATGGTGAACATAATTTGCCTCCTACCTTAGAAGAAAAAACACAGTTAAGCAAACAAAGCAACGCCTACCCACTAAGCAGCTCACATTTCCATGAAGTTTTGTAAAAATGGTTTTCACAGGGAAACTGAACTCTAAAACCCTTGTTTTAAATTACTAAAACATTTCAAAATTTCTTTTTAGGTAATCTTTCTAGAAAATATTATGATATCAATATAATAGATGAGTTTTTTTTTTAATGAGCTCTTTTATTTTCTTAAAGGTATGCAGAGAGTAGGAGGATTCAATGTCTTTTCCTAATAGATTTCTAGTATGAATATGTGAATATCTACAGTTTTTATTTCTTTTGCCAAGGCCTAAAGGAGGAAAAAAATATCAACAAACTAAATTAAACAATTATATTGAAAAGGTCTTTTATTGAGTGTGCAAAAGATTGATAACCAATCTTTAGTTCTCCAGGTCTGTTCTCTCAACTTCTACCATTAACTGCCCTCCCCCCCAAACATCAGAAACCCTGTTGAACTAGGATAGCTGACTCATTAGGGTTGCTTCAGGAATGGGCTCACTACACCACTGGACAAAGTCTTGACAGTCTCAGAGGTGGGCAGCAGAAGAGTATATTTACAGAGGTAGAGGCCCAACACAGGTGAATGTAAGGGCTTGCGAGGCAGAGGATAGGTTGGGATTCTACAGAGGTTATGATATGATGGCTTTGTATTTTAGGCACAGAGAAGTATATATTGTGTAGTAAGCTGTTTGTTTTGATAAGCAAGTTACTTAAACTGGTTTGTAATCCTATATTCCTAAAGTATATATTTCCTTTGGGAAATTGTTAGGTTGTTTTGCCTAGTGCCAGTATATATTAAACACATCAGAAAAGAGTTCTTTGTCCCAGAACTGTTCAGGTCAGAAACAAGAAAGTATGTTGGTTCTCAGAATTGCTTGGCTCAAGAACAAAAATAAGGTTAGTCCAAACTCATATTCTGTCTATAAATCTCTTATCCTTTGGTAAAAATTCCCATTATACAGATTAAAACCCAGTAGCAATAGCTCAATGTTTCGCTAAGTAAGCAATCTGACCAATGTCACACACACCAAAGTCAGAACCTGGGTCATAATTCCTAATTCCTGGTGCAGAGTTCTATTACTTGTACATTGAATAAATTGAGTTTTATTCTACTTTTAATTAAAAGTGTAATCTAATTATAATTAAAATGTGTGTGACAGTCATAAAACTCAGGTTTACAAAACAAATATGCACTTTGTCATCCACTGGCCTGGGCTGTGATTTCTCTTTTCCATTTGTTTGAGAGAGTTTGACCAATTATTGTAAAGGATATCAGAAATCTTAAAATTGCAAAGAAAAATAAAGTTATCAAGGTATGTGGACTTACAAATGTGAATGTACCCACGGTTGAAGGAGTGTCATAACAGTGAAGATACTGGTGTATACTAAACCTGGAAAAGAGTGCTTGTCAAAGCTGTACCCTAAATCCAGACTCAGCCTTAGTCTCTAAAGGGCTAGGAGGGTATTAGAAATAGGCATCTTCTATGGGCAGACTCTACTCATCAAGGCTCCCGGTTTTAGGGTATAAAACATGGGCAGAAATTAAGTACCATCTACCCCTTCAGACACTCTCCTACACTATGATAGAGTCTACAAAATCTATGTTTACATGTAGTGGCTCTACCTGAATCAGGGATTCTCAGGCCTCCAAAGTCCAATGGTTGCAAGATGTGTTTGCAGGAAGACCATATAGACAGGCTTGCAACATGTGGCTCAGAGTTCCTGTGCTGTCTGAATGTATTTTTAATCTCTATTTGTATGTATAGTAAATAGCCTTTATAAGGGATTTGTATCAGCTCTTAGTTTTTTTTTGTATTTAAATTGGCTTGCTTCTGTGTCATAAAACATAGTATCCTGGATTCCAGAGATCATAAATCACATTCATACTGTCTGCTTTCCAGTCACCAGACCCATACATGCTGCCTCACAAAGCCATGTAAAAACTGTGTGTTCAGAAACAAAGCTATTGAAAGAAAAAAGTGAATGCACATTTTTTGGAGTTCCCTGGAGTGGAAAATCATAGAAAAATTCTGACACACCTAAAGTTAGTCATTTGCCTTTTATGAGGCAACAAAATCCAAGATTCTATATACATACCATTTGGAATTCCTTAATTTCTCTTTATTATAACTGGAAACAAGAGCACTCATCTTTAATGTTCCAGTCTTTCTTATTATCATTTTATAGATAATCTCCCAAGATGTTATTATCATCCATCCATTCAGTATCAAACATATTTAAATTGCATTTGGTCCAGCAACTAAAAGAAAACTTATCACACACTTAAAATTGTAATTTCCTAGAGTGCAAAGAATTTGTGACTCTTGGTTTCCAGAAAAGTGAAACAGCAGCATTATGTAGAATTGATTCTGTGACTACAGAGAATACAGATATGGTTTGGGGAGAAATATGCAACATTATATGACAAAGTGTTCAGACATATCATTTATTCAGTTTCTTCTTTTATATGTAACAATAGGATTGTTCATCAACCAGTGACAAAACATGATCATTGCCTTTCAATTTACCTGGAAAGTGAATCACAGCTCAGATGGTGAGTATGACCTAAATAAATTGATTCGGGGCTCCTTGAGTATGAAGAACAGCATGCTAAATAATGTTTCAGCGGGAGGTCCTTCACCACAAGTATGCAGTTTGTCATTTCAGTGGTTATTTGATTTTGGAGAATAGGATCAAGAAATCTCTGGAATCCAATTTAAGACATTTAACAAGGAAGCTCAGAATGATCGCAACAAGTTAAAGCAACAAAGCTTCCCACAGCTCTTTGATTTTTAAACTGCTACCAACTCTTTATTTGAATGGGCAAATTCTCACATTCTCCTCTGTAATTTGCAGAAAGAAACTAGGGAAGATGAATACAGAGATTCTAGGTAGAGAAAAGTGTACTTTTATTCTAGTTGCAAAGCACATACCTTTTTCATTGAAATAGTACATAAAAAGTAAATGATGGATGAATAAGATGCAGAAAGACATTACATTTTACCTTATCCTGCTGACACTCCCTCCCCCCCAAAATCCCCAGGGGTAATGTAGATGTAGATATCAACTATCAGAAGATTCAGAAAGGAGCAAACAAGGGAGATTGGCTAGTGATCTCAGGAGTTGACAACCCAGGAAGCTGGCTAGACTCTCTACTTTTCCATTTGCTTCTTACACATCCCAGACCAAATGCTAGAGAAGCAGAGCTCGGAAACTAACCAACTAGTACAGACCGAAAAGCAAGGAACAAACAAAACAAACACCCTCAGTAAAAATGATTTACAAAAATTAAAGCCACTCTGGACAAAACATCAAGTCAAGAGTAGATCAGCAGACTATCCCTTCTGTTATTGAGACAAACAGCATGAAAATGGTTAGGCCAGTCTCTTATCTTAACAGGAAGCAAAACATCAAAACTGATTTTTACCTTCTCATTCCCCTGATGCTGACTAGCACAGAGCTTTCCCCAAGAGCCAGTGGGTGGACCTCTGGCCTCCATTTGCTTGACCTGTAAGGTGGGTGACTCTGGTAGATGGAATGATGCCCATCACCTCCCACTGTAGTAGAGGCACCCTTTCCTGGTGGAATCCACACCCAAGACTGCACAAAAGAGACTGTGGCATGGAGTGCCATCTTCCAGGTAGTATACAAGTGAAGCAAGTGGTGAGAGCATTGCAGAGCTTTGCAAATTAGGCTGACAATTGAGCTGTAGCCAGTCCTGAGCCAGGACTTCTAAATGTGACCACCTGCTCAAAAGGAAGATTTAAATAAGAATCAGTTTTACAATATAATAAACAAAATGTATAGGATACAGCCCCAAATTACTCATCACATGAAAACCCAGGAAAATCCCCAATACATGATAAATCACAATTGACAGTTGAAATCATGTGAATATTGGAGTTTTGAAAGAATTTTAAAGAAGCCATTGTTAAATAAGCAACTATGTAAAAATCAACTATGAACAATCTTGAAACATAAAAGAACAGTCAGAAAATAAAAGCAGAGAACTGGGAGATGTAAATAAGAACCAAATAGAAGTTTCAGGACTGAACAAAGTAACCAGTAAAAAGCAGTTTAGTGGTTGATGTTAGAGGCAGAATAGCTATGGCAGAGGAAAGGGTGAACTTGAAGATTAAAATATGTACAAAAATCCATCATAAAAACAAAGAGAAAATTTTTTTAAAAAAATTGTAACTTAGAGAAAAAGAAAAGATCCAACAATATATTGTTTTACTAAAAACTCATTTCACCTCTGAGGACACATATAGGCTTCTAGTGAAGTGGTAGAATAAGATATTCCATTTAAACAGAATCCAAAACAAAGCAGGAGTAGCCATACTTACATCAGATAAAATAGACTTCAAAACAAAAGTAATAAGAAAAAACAAGGAATGTCATTATATAATGAATGATAAAGGGGTCAATATGGCAAGAAAAAATAACATTTTTAAATAGGTCTGTAGTCAATACTGAAGCACCCATATATATGAGGAAAATATTAATTGATTTATATAGAAAGAGAAACTCCAATACAATAATTGTAGCATGCTTTAATGCCCCACCTTCAGCCATAGACATATTATCCAGACAAAAGATCAACAAAGTAATAGCAGATTTAAATTGCACCCTAGACTAAATGGGTCGACAGGACATTCCATCCAACAATTGAAGAATACACATTCTTCTCAACAACACATGGGACATTTCCTGGGGTAGACCATATGACAGGATGCAAAACAAGTTCTAATCATTTTTTTAAATAAAATTATATACTTTCCTGACCACAGTGCAATTAAACTAGAAATCAACAACCAAAAAAAATTGGAAATTCTATAAATACATAGAAATTAGACAACTTACTCTGGAGCAACCAATTAATCAAAGAAGAAATAAAAAAGGAAATTAAAACATTTCTAGAAACAAATGAAAAAGAAATACAACATACCAAACCCTTAAGATATAGCAAAAGCAATATTAAGGGAAAAGTTGACACAATCAATATTTATACCATAAAATAAAATAAAAAAAAATCTCAAACAAACAAGCTATCACTGCAACTTAAGGCACTAGAAAAATAAGAACAATGGGGCTGAGGTTGTGGTTCAGCAGTAGAGTGCTCACCTAGCACATGTGAGGCCCTGGGTTAGATCCTCAGCACCACATAAAAAAGTAAATAAATAAAATAAAGGTATTGTGTCCAGCTACAACTAAAAATATAAATATTAAAAAAATTAGAACAGCCCAAACCCCCAATTAGTAGAAGGAAACAAATAGTAAGTATCAAAGCAGAAATAAGTAGAACAGAAACATTATTGTTATTATTATTATTACTTAAAAGGTCAACAAAATGAAGATCTGGTTCTTCAGGAAGATAAACAAAATGGACAAACCCTTAACTGATTTAGAAAAATAAGAAGGAAAGTCAACTAAATAAATTCAGTGACCAAAAAAAGAGACATTATAACAGACACCACAGAAATAGAAAGAATCATTAGAAAGTACTAGGTACAACTATATGCCAACAAACTTGATAATTCAGAAAGAATGGACAAATTTCTGGGCACATGCACCTTGTCAAAATTGAATCTTGAAGAATTGGAACAGCTCAATAAGAAGTAACAAGATTGAATCAACAATGTCTCCTCTCAAAGAAAACATAGAACCAGATGACTTCACATTGAATCCTGCAAAATATTTAAAAGAGAACTAATATCAATTTCTCCCTTCCTCCTCCTCCTTTTCTCCTTATTCTTCCTCTTCCTTCTCTCCTTCTTCTTCCACCTCCTCCTCCTTCTATTTATTTCTTTTAAAATTTTTATTGGTCAATCATAGTTTTACCTAAAATTAGGATTCATTGTTATATGTTCACACATGAAAATCTCACAATTAGAATTTTTCATTCCCTCATACCCATTTTCCCTCTTTAGATAAAAGAATAATAAGAAAGACAAGGAGAGAAGGAGGAGGAGGAGAAACCAATGTCTTTCCTCTTCTTAAGTTATTCTAAAAAAAATTGAAGAGGAGTGAATTCTTCTGAGCTCATTATTTGAAGCCAACATTACCCTGATACAAAAACCAAATGAAGACACAGCAAAAAGGAGGACTCTGTGCCAACATTCTTGATGAATGTTGGTACAAAAATTCCTTAACAAAATACTAGTGAGCCAAATCTAACAGCCCCTTTAAAATATTTTTTTTATCCTGATAAGTGGGCTTCATCCCAGGCAAGCAATGATGTAGCTACATATGCCAACCAATAAGTATGGTATAGCATATCAACATAATAAATGACAAAAACCATATGACCACCTCAGATGCAGGGAAGGCATTGATGAAGTTCAGTGTCTTTTTATGATAGTAAATTCTGAACAAGTTAGGTATAGAAGAAACTTACAAAACATACCTACACATGATAAAAGAAATTATAATAAGCCAAAGCTAACAGTGTTAGATGGGTTACCAGCCACGAGCAGTGGACGGGGGGAGAACAGTAAAGAGACATAACATACAGGGAGGAAAGTGGACGTATGCATCAGACAGAGTCCATAGGTCATAGGACTGGAGACAACAAAAAGCTTCATGGAAGCAAAACCAAAGAAATAGCTCTAATAGCAGCCCTAGGAGGAAGGAAGCTATTGAAAGCCAGTTTGCAGGAAAGATGGAAAAAAAATTCACTGTTTCAATATTCCATCTTCAAAAACTCTGGGAAGAAGAAAGCTTTTATTATTATTATTATTATTATTATTATTTTTTTTTAATTATTTTAATCATTGTTGTTGTTATCTTGGTCCAGGGATTGAACCTCAGGCTGCTTAACACTGAGACACCTTCCTGGCCCTTTTATTTGTTATTTTGAGTCAGGGTCCCTCTAGGTTGCTGACAGCCTCACTAAGTTGCTGAGGCTGGCTTTGAATTTGCAATCCCCTTCCTTGTCTCTCTGTTCCCAGTCACTGGGATTACAGGCATATGCCATGGTGTCCAGCTGGAAGAGAGCTTTTAAAAGGATAAAGGGATACATTAGGACAAATGAGAAAAATTCATGAATTTCAAACAGGTTTTCACTTCCAGGAATTTCACAGGTTTTAGCTCCTCCCAAGTCCTTCCTTCTCATGTCAAAGGGAGAGAGACTTCCTGGGATCAGCATTTGCATCTCCTGACTTTGGAGGAGGGGGGCTTCTAAGTTCAGTCTTTAGAAATCCTCAGCTCTGTAAGGTCCATGTGAACCATCCTGAGGTAACCTGTTCAGTCTGCCTGGAGTGTCTGTATTCTCTCATCTTTCTAATAAACTGCTGCCGGCTCCTACCTGCAACTTGTTTGAAATCCTTCCTGCTGGATTGCAAAGAACTGGTTGCCCACCCCTGTGGTTGTGTTGGCTCCATGGGTGAATCGTTCTCTGTAACAATTATATTAACTGGGGAAAATCTGAAAGCTTTCCCTGTAAGAGCTAAAGTAACACCACAATGCCCACTTTTGCCATTTTATTCAATATAGCATTGAAAGTACTAACCAGATAAATCAAGCAAGAAAAATAAATGAAAAGCATCCAAATTGGAAAAAGAAGAAGTTAAACCCTGACTGCTTGCAGATGGCATAACTTCATACATGGAAAACTTCAAACATTTCACCAAAAAAACTATTAGAACTAACAAATTCATCAAGGTTGCAGGATACAAAATGAACATACCCCAAATAGTAGCATTACTGCACTCCAATAGCCACTTCCCTGAAATAAAAATCAAGAAAATAATCTCATTTACAATGGCTACACAAAATAACTGGGAATAAATTTTACTAAAGAGGTAAAAGTTGTGTACAATGAAAAACTATGAAGAGGACCTAAAAGTTGAAAGAAATTCCATGTTCATAAATTGGAGGAATCATTGTTATAATATTTAAATATTTAAATTTCTAAAGCAATCTCTATCAAAACCCCAATGTTATTTTTCATAGAACTAGAAAAAAGAATCCTAAAATTTATATGAAACCACAAAAAGGGCAAATAACTAAAGCCACCTCGAGCAAAAAGTACAAGCAGGAGACATTACATAACTTGAATTCAAAATATACAACAAATTTGTAGCCATTAAAATATCATGGTCACCAGGTACAGTGGCCTACACCTGTAATCCCAGGGGCTCCGGAAGCTGAGGCAGAAGGATGGTGTGTTCAAAGCCAGCGTCAGCAAAGCGAGGTGCTAAGCAACTCAGTGAGACCCTGTCTCTAAATAAAATACAAAATAAGGCTGGGGATGTGACTCAGTGGTTGAGTGCCCCTGAGTTCACCCCCTGTATCTCCCCGCCCCCCAAAAATCATAGTACTGACTTGTATATAGATCATAGACCAATGGAACAAGAATGAAGAGCCAAGAAGCAAACACATACCTACATACAGCAAAGTGGTTTTTGATAAAAGTGTGAAGAACATGGATTGGAAAAAAAGTCTTTTCAAAAAATAATGTTGGGAAAATTGGATTTCCACATGTAAAAGAGTTAAAGTAGGTGCTCATCTCTCCCTAGTTACAGAAATCAAAGTGTATTTAAGACTTAATTGTAAGAACTGAAACTAAACTCCTGGGGGAAAAAAAAAAGGAAAATGTTTCATGGCATTGGAATGGGCAAGGATTTTCTTCGACAAGAGTCCCAAAGTACAAGAAACAAAGGCAAAAATAGACAAAAACATGGGATTACATCAAATTAAAACTCTTCTGTACAGCAAGGGAAGAATGCACAGAATGAAGAGGAAACTTAGAGCAGGGAAGAAAATGTTTGCAAACTGTACATCTGGCAAAAGGTGAACATCTAGAATATATGAGAAACTTTAAAAAACTCACTAGAGGATAAACTGGTGGGCAATAGACCTAAGTAGACATTTCCTAAAGGAATACATACAAATACCCAACAAGAAAAAGTGGTCAACATCACTAATCATCAAGGAATTAATATCAAAACCACAATGAGATATACCTTCACTCCAGTAAGAATGTCTACTGTTGAAAAGAGAAAAAGACATTTCCTGGTGAGGATGTGGAGAAGTGAACCCTTGCACACTGTTCATGGGAATGTTAATTGGTACAGCCATTAGGGAATACAGTATGGTGTTTCCTTAAAAATTAAAAATAGAACAACCGTATGATTCAGCAACCCCATTATTGGGTATACATCCTAAGAAAATGAAATCAGTCTGTCAAAGAGACATCTGCACTCCCATGTGTATTGCAGCACTATTTCCAAGAAATGCAAACAACTTGAGTGCCCCCAAAGGATAAAGAGATAAAAAAGTGTGGTATAGACACAATGGAAAAACTATTAAGCCATAAGAAATGATAAAATACTGTCATTTGCAGCAGTGGGGCTGGAACTGGAGATCCTTACGCTAAGTTAAAGAAGACAGGCACAGAAAGACAAGTACTGTATGATTTCACTCATATGTAGACTCTGAAACTGACATTGAGAGTGGAATTGTGGTTACCAGAGGCTGGGGAGGATAGGGAGAAGAGAGAAATGTGGAATGGTCAATCAATGAATACTAGGTTAGGGTTAGGCAGGAGTCAGAAATGATAAATGTTTGGGGAGATATTATGTGTAACCTGATTGACATTACATAATATATGCATGTACTGAAATATCAGATGGCACCCCATAAATATGTGAATTTTTTGTTTCTATATGCCTTTTAAAGTAATTTTAAAAATATAACTGATAAAATATGAAATAAATAATGTTATTACACATGCATTGGATTGGAAAAATATAAGAAGCTAATCTAAGTGTTGGCAAGGGTCTAGAATCTCAATGTGATGAGGATAAACAAGTGCTCCACTTTGTAAAGTACTTTGGCAATATCTGATAGTGATAGAATGCATCATGACATCTAGCATTTCTAAGATTCCATTCTATAAATATTCTACCACATATGTCCAGAGAAGTATGTGAAGTTTTTCATTGGAGGATTGTTTATAAAAGTGAAAATTTTGAAGCACTGCTAATTTATTAAGTTGATAGTTATATTTTACAACATTTAAACATCACTTGAATATAGAGAAACTAAGATGCATTAGTTATATTCCATATACCAACTTTCTAAAATATTAAAGTTTAATTTAAAGCTGAGTGAGAAACACTTTTAAAAGAATATGAACGGCCAACAGGTATATAAAAAAAATTCAACATAACTAATCATCAAAGAAGTGTAAATCTAAACCACCAGGAGGTACTACTACAATGACAGTAGTTGGAAAGGACATTGAGACAAGGGAACTCTTGAACACTATTGGGAATGTGATTAGTACAATTGTTATGGAAAACAGTATAGAAGTTTCTAGAAAAATTAAAAATAAAATAACCACTGATCCAATAATCCTCCACCTGGAAACAAATCCAGAGTAAATTAAATCAGTCTATTGAAGAGACACTCAGGTGTTCATTGTAGCACTATTCACAACAGCCAAGTTATAGAAAAAAAGAAGGAAAACCTGCCATTTGTGACAGTGTGGATAAACATGCAGTATATTATAGTACACAGAATAAGCCAGACTCAGAAAGATAAGTTCTGTAAGATCCTGTGTAGATCTAAAACCTAAAAAACATTGAAGTTACAGAAGGAGAGTAGAATGGCTGTTTCCAGTGAGGAGAAATAGAGTAGTGTTGGCCAAAGTGAACAAAATTTCAGCAAGATGAATAAACCACAATATTTAAATGTATGTATTGTTGGGAGAAGCTAATGGTCAGCATAAATAAACAGGATTACCTAATATCAGAACGTAAATTGAAAAGTATTTCAGGATATAATGAATCACAATAACAAAATAATCAACATTACTTATTGATTTTACTACAGTTAGGCATAGTGCAAAGTAATTTACCATATAAGACTCACACGTGAAGGACTGAATGTACAAATACACGATTACCAGACCATATATTAAAACAGAACCATGGTCCACAGTCCAGCAACCAGTCCAGGGCACCAAACCCATTCTCTGAGGATTAACCCCATTTGGACTTGATCAATAACTTACAACTATTCATATTTTCACCTCTGCTTCTGAGCTAGGACCAATGGGAGAAAACTGAATTTGTTTCATTAATCATATAGGATTCCCCTGTATTCATGAGCCTGCTCTCACCTTTCCCATGCAAACACCATCTAATCATGGGATCTTGCTTTTCTTCTACTACAAAGTGTATATACTATTGTGCCTGCTTTTGAGTCTCTGCCAACCACAAGCAGTGGTGTGTGACTTCCTTGCTATCACAGCCTCTGGATAAATTTGAGTGGTCTTGATTTATTTTTGCACAAGTATTATCAAATTCACTCCTCTCAACACCTTATGAGGAGTGCACTATTACCTCCCCATTGAAGAAAATAAGGCAAAGCACCATCAGGAGGGGATTGGGTCTCAAGAGTGGAGCCCTTGCAAATGGGATTAGTATCCTTATTTAAAAAACAAACAAACAAACAAACAAAAACACCAAAAAACTTCAGAGAATACTCTCACTATCACTCTATCTTGGAAGGTATAGTAAGAAAACTGTCTCTGAATCCAGATGCAGACCCGCTTCAAACACCAAATCTGCTGGTGCCTTGATCTCAGACTTCCAGACTCCAGGACAGTGAGAAATAACTTCTATTATTTCTAAGCCACCCGGTTTATGGTACTCTGTTACAGCAGCCTGAATTGACTGAGACAGGTGTAAATCTCACAATTAGTGGTATTTGTATCCATCCACTTATTATTGTCCCTACTGAGTGACCTCTGATAGGCCAGTATCAAAAAATGGAAATAAAATTCTTTTGTGTGTGTGTGTGTGTGTGCATGCGTGTGTGCATGCAGGGGGGGTGGGGCTCATTTATCTGGGGTGGTTTAATTCAGAAATTTATTTTAGTATTTTCTCAAATAAATAAAATATTTCACTGAAGGAAACAATGCTGATAAATTTTAAAAACACAAAAAAACCCATTATGCATGATTATGCCACTCAAAAATAACCACTATTAATGTGTGTTTGCAGAGTAAACTTTAGACTTCATCTTCTTGGCATCATCACGAGGCTTGTTATACAATGGGGCTTGAATAGATTTTGAATAAATTAACAGACAAATTTACATATTTACATTTAAATATATATATTTCAGTAAAAAATGGAAGATGCACTTTAAAACATTGTTCCTCTGCAAAAGGAATTGATAAAATTTAAAACTTAATACCAAAAATATATAATGAGACACTTTTAAAAATGAATAAAAATAGATATTCAGACAAATTGATTAAGAATATTATTACATCACCAATTTTGATATTTGCAATGATTATTCACATGTCAAAGTGTCTAAGATGTTCTCTAATAAAGAAATTGACTTAAGCTTGGATAACTCAGGATTTCCCAAACTTATTTAATCACAACGCATTTTTCTGCAAATCAGTTTATTCTATAAATATCCATCATCTCTTCTCTTACATCCGCATTACAAAAGTCTTGTCCTACTGATGACTCTCTCTAAAATAGGCAAGGGTCATGGCGTCCTGTAACCTGAAGCCACTGCTTATTGGACCAACTACAGACCTCTGATCTAAAATGGGAAAAGCAGACACTGTCCAAAAACATTAGGATTGAGACCTGGGCACTGATTTGGAAAATCAAGTAGAAAAACAGGCGCCCCTGCCAGAGCCTGAGGACAACCGTGATGTGCTGCGTGCAAGTCAATTATTTATAGGGAAAGAGACTGAGGGACCTGATGACTACCCAGTACTCCTGTGCCTAGTATTCATTCACAATTTAATTATGAAGATCCCTTACATATTTAAATTTAACGTAGTTTTTAATTGCGCTTATTTTTATCCAGTAAACAGAGCTCCTGTCATCCTTGTTAAGGAGCACATGATATTACACCTGTTAGCATCATAGGTCACTGAAGCCTCCCGTATTTTTTCATATTCAGGGAGTTGCAGTTCATTGCCTCGTTCAGAACCTGTTTAGTGCCACTTGTCTCTTATCACTGTGCCTCTCCAATCAAGATGAGCAGGTTTGGGCTTTGCTGCCTTCTCAGTCACTGTCCTTCCCGCTCTAATACAGCAAGCCTCAAGCACAAGTCAAGGGAAACAGTCTTCCATATTTTGGACGTACCTGTATTATCTGGGACTGCGGGTTTAGTTCTGATATGCTAAAGAATTTAGAAAATCCCCACTCTCTAGACAAAGCCAGCTTTTTCAAGCTTATTTCCTGCTGCCAATTTAAATCAACAAACAAAAAAATCTCATTTGACAGCCAAAGCTGAAAATGACTTCCTTGTTTTAGAGAGTACTCATTGAAAAACAGCTATTTCTTTAGAGTATGAGGCCGGGGGGAGGAAGACTCCAGAACAACATTTACAGTATATGGAAATTAATATACCTGCAATATTGTTGTCTTTAGATATTAATTTATTGTAGTATTGAAGCAATATATTTAGACAAAAACATAAAACAAGTGTGAATAATGAAAACAAAAGTGTCAAGGAAAAAGTCCAACAAATAGCCAAATTAGGAATATGTTTAAAATAAGAAAATAACTTGTAGTAAAAATAGAATGAAACTTTGCCAGGAAAATAATATACATTGGCATATCTTGTTAGCAAGGATCTGAATATTTCAGATACACTGACATACACCTTTACTGCTGGTATTCAAAGTGCTTTTTTTAATGCAGAAAGAATATTAATGGAACTTGATATTTTTTTTTGTAACAGAATAGAGACACAAGTCCAATTCCTCTTTCAGCTTGAACATTTTCCCAGATAGAAGCCAAGAAAGGTTTTTTTTTTTTTTTTTTTTTTTTTTTTTTAAATAAGCAACGTTGTAACCTCAGGTTACAGTTACATTGTCTTCCGGTAAAACATATGTGCATGCTTTTGGAAACAAACATTTTATCTTCTACCATCATGAAAGTGTCAAGAGACCTTTCTTAAGAAGACGCGGAGCCTCTGGCAGGCACAAGAATGAGATACTTAAAAGCCTGGACGGCTACCATATTTTGCCTCTTTCAATCTTTCATGTGCAGATGTCAGAGTGTATTTTTCAGTATTTTGTGGCCTGTTTTTGTACCAGTGTGAACTCCACTTGATAAAGTTAGATACAAAGTAAATTTAACCTTGTACATTCTGTTCATGCTGCAGCTCATTTAGAACTTGGCTAGTCTCTCTTTTGCTGTTCAGCACTTCACAAATATGGTGGCAAATGAATTCTCACCCCTGCAAGAACAATAAACTATCTCATGCCATGTCCTCTGGATTACACAGAGCATTGTACTGAATGAAGTACATTATCAGTTAAAAAGAACTGTACACTGGGTACAGGGATTGTTGTATTACTGATGTACTGGGCAGGGTCATTCACTTTAGCCAATTCATTAACTTATCCATTCTTTCCTTCATTTGTTCATTCAATCCATCTTTTATTTTTTCAGTTCATTTTATTTTTTGAGTCTAAGTGAAATATATAACAAGCTTCTTTCTCAGTTGAACTTTTATGCCAAGTAAAGGTCTCTAACACCATGGATGAACAGAGATGGCAGATTTCAGATTCTGAAATTCAGAGCTGAATATGTATTCTCTATTAAATCCCTTCCACATTTCCTAAATTGACCAAATGCTTATTCTTTCTCCCTTAAACTCTAATTTTTTACACCTGAAATGGCTTTAACATTTTTATGACGTTAAATATCAGTTTTAATCCCAGGATGACATTTTTTAGGATGCTATATAAATATCAACCACTCATATTTTAGGATATCTGGCACAGTGTCTAGACCATACAGTATCATCAAGGATGAAAGAAAGAATGAAAGCCCTTCCTGGATTAGAATATAAATACAACTTAAAAGCTAGATCTGAAACTTGCAGGGAATATCCCTATGTTAAAGCATCTGTAATTATAATTCCAAAATAATGAAACAATTATCTGTTCAAATTATTAAATCATCAAAGATCACATAATAAGAATCATTGCATTTTTAAGCTTCTTGAATTGAGTTCTGAAGAGAAAGTAGCTGCAGGACACCAGCAATGGATCATAATCATCTCATGGCCCAGAATATTTTCCAAAATTTCAAAATGTTGTAAGAACATAGAATGGTCTTGGTAACTAATTCCAAGAAATGGAAGGCCAACTGGAATCTGAGGAAATATTTTAGAAGTTGCATGTAAGGGACTAGAAAAGTAGTCATGAAGTTAGATGTCAGGGCCTCTAACTTCCTTTATAAAATCTAAAATGTGAGACAGTTTTATTATCACAGCTTTTGACCCAGAATATGAATTATATTAACTTAACCATTAACGTTTATGCTATGAGTGGAGCCTAAATGTGGGTATGAAATAATGCAAATGCAATATTAAAAGTAAAATAAAACTCACAGCTCACTCTTTGAAATGCAAGTTTAATTAAGAGAATAAATCAGACTAATGGATTAAACTTCACCTCTGTCGCTAACTTTCAATATGGCTTTATTTTCTAACTTAGCTGAAGAATTAGATGCCAAAAAATATTAATGGACTGTTGATTTACTTTTCAGGTAGAACTTAACTTTCCGTATTTAAAAAGATTAAAGGATATATCCCAGGTTCAGAATCATTAGTTTAAGAAATATAGTTATACTTTACTTTTTTTTTCATTTTTTAAGACATGTTGAGGCACCATTTAGCTGATACAAATTATTTTTGATCTTTCTTTTAATTCTTTGGTATCCCACCATTAGGCTTAGTTGTCCACAACAATAATGTGTTAAGGGGACTGATCTCTATTTAATTATGAGATCACACATTCAGAATATGTCTAATTCAAGTGACATGAAGAATAATGTCAATATATCATATAACAGTTTAGTCACAGCCTTTTGAATTTCAGACAGCACAGAGTTTTCATTCTGACCTAGACTTTCCATTCCCTCATCCATAATATCTGGATGCATCAAAAACTGTGAGGAACAATTGAGAAAATTTCCAAGTGCACAATAAATAAATGCATATGCACAGTAAGTATTATGGTCATGCTTTCCATGAGAGAACATTCAGTACTTCCTCACTGCATCTCATGGCCTCTGGAATCACACATCAAACATCCCAGTCACCCAGACTTCTGGTATGTTAATCCCTGCTAACGTGTGGACCTGCCGCTCTCACACAGTCTTCCACACTTAACTCTCTTCTGTTGCACTCTCAACCCTTCAGGGTGTTGTCCATCACCAACCTACACTATATCAACAGGTAACTTCTGTGTCCTAGCCCTAATTCCAACATGTGTGGTTGTGACTTTATTCAGAAGTAGGATCTTTGCAGAGGTAATTAAGGATCTTGAGGTAGGGAGATTATTGAACTATTAAAGTGGACCCTAAACCCAGTGACAAGTGTGCTTGTAGGAATGACGCAGAGAAAGGTTTGAAAAAGAAAAGGAGGCATTGTGACAGGAGATGCAGGTCAGTGTAGGCACAAGTGAAGGCATGTTGACAGCCACCGGAATCTGGAAGTGATGAGGAAGGATCCTCTTCTAGATTGATTTAATGGTAACTTCATAGCCATCGGCCACCGTTTCTCCTTCCCCTGTTCACCTACACCTCCCCAGCCTCTGGTAACTGCCCTTCTACCCTCTGCTTCTAAAACTTGACTTTTTTGTTGTTGTTGTTGTTGTTGTTGTTCTTTATAAAATTTTATTATGTGGTTGCATTCAGCTACAAGTAAAGGAAAACCTAGGTTACTGTGGGTTATAGAAGGAGGAGTTTGTTTTCTTTTTTTTAAAATTTTTTTATTTTATTTTATTATTTTTTATTTATTTTTTTTTTGAATTTTTATTGTTGGTTGTTCAAATCATTACATAGTTCTTGATATATCATATTTCACACTTTGATTCAAGTGGGTTATGAACTCCCATTTTTACCCTGTATACAGATTGCAGAATCACATCAGTTACACATCCATTGATTTACATATTGCCATACTAGTGTCTGTTGTATTCTGCTGCCTTTCCTATCCTCTACTATCCCCCCTCCCCTCCCCTCCCCTCCGCTCCCCTCTTCTCTCTCTACCCCCTCTACTGTAATACAGCATCCCTTTATGTTCAAAACTCTAGAAAAACTAGGGATAACAGGAACATACCTCAATATTGTAAAAGCAATCTATGCTAAGCCTCAGGCTAGCATCATTCCCAATGGAGAAAAATTGAAGGCATTCCCTCTAAAATCTGGAAAAAGACAGGGATGCCCTCTCTCACCACTTCTGTTCAACATAGTTCTCGAAACACTGGCCAGAGCAATTAGACAGACGAAAGAAATCAAAGGCATAAAAATAGGAAAAGAAGAACTTAAATTATCACTATTTGCAGATGACATGATTCTATACCTCAACAAAGAAACTATTAGAGCTAATAAATGAATTCAGCAAAGTGGCAGGATATAAAATCAACACGCATAAATCAAAGGCATTCCTGTATATCAGCGACAAATCCTCTGAAATGGAAATGAGGACAACCACTCCATT
>NW_025999990.1:9082828-9154865 GCF_001458135.2 Marmota marmota marmota | reverse complement strand
ATATCTCAAGATATCTTCAAATGTTAGTTATTTTCATTTAAAATCTGGTGTGTATCTTCTCAAAAAAATACAAATGGCCAATAAATATATGAGAAATGTTCAATAACATAAGCAATTAGGCAAATGTGAAACAAAACTACACTGAGATTTCATCTCATACCATTTGGAATGGCCAGTCATCAAGAGTACAAAAAATTGCAAATGCTGGATAGGATGCAGAGAAAGAGGAAAACTATTACACAGTTGGTGAAATTGTTAATTAATACAATCACAAGGAAATCACTATGGAGGCTTCTCAAGAGACCAGGCATGGAGCTACCATATGACCCAGCTATACCATTCTTTGGTATTTATCCTGAAGAAATAAAACCCTCATGCTACAGTGATACATGCACACTCATGTTTTAGCAGCACAATTCATAATAGCCAAATTATGGAATCAGCCTAGGTGTTAATCAATGAGTAAATGAATAAAGAAAATGTGGCATATCTACCTAATGGAGTTTTATTCAGCCATAAAGAAAAATGAAATTATGTCATTTTAAGGAAAATAGATGGGACTAGAGACCATTATGTTAAGCAAAATGTTTATAGACTACTAGTTCTCTCATATGCAGAAGCCAGAGACCTAAAAGGAAAAGAAAGGTGGAGGGCATCTCATGAAAATCAAAGGAGACAGTAGAAGAAAGGGACTATAGGATGGCAGAAGGGGAAAAGTCTGGGGAGTGATATTGGCCAAATTATATTATTTTATTGTGTGCATTTATGAGTATGTAACAACAAACCCCATCATTATGTACAAATATAATGCACCAATAAAAATGTGGGAAAAATAAATAAATAAATTTTTAAAAATATAGTGTTAATGAATTTATCTGCTAGTACCAAGATTATTTCAGAAGTTATGGTTTTATACTATCATCTGTTTATAGACTACTAGTTCCCTTTTTGATAGGCAGATAAATTTTATTTGTTCCAAATCCAGTTTCTGTAATATTCTTATTACAAATGTCTTTTCTTAATATCAGTTTATTATCCTCTTAAACTTTTTTTTTTTCTGCATCTAGGAGAGTCTTTGTCTCTATGCTTTCTGTTCACGTCAGAAGTTTACATGGAAGATGAATTCTTTGAACAATGCAAATAACATTTTTTTCCTCACTTACCAACTTATATCAACTTCTGATATGAATTAGAGAATGAATTCTTCTTGAAGGAAGGAAGAAAAGCAAGGAGACCACTGAAGTAGCTAGATTCTCACAAAAGCAGGTGAGTGGGGATTTGACACTATTCAGGAAAAATGTAAAACTCATCAATTAAGGTAGAACATTGTTCTTTTCAATGGAGGAAAACACTGCATGAAAGGAACTGCAGTGGAGACGACTAAATAGCTCAGCCACTCACTTGGAAATTTATTTATTCATGTGAAGAAAGGTAATTTTTAAGTAAGAAAGCAGTTCCTCTTAAGTGGATCCCTGCAGTGCTTAATATTTACTCGTATTAATAAATAGAGTAGGTTGAAAAGAGAAGTAGCAACAATTGTTCCACTGCTATAGTTAATGCTAAATAAAGAGGAGCAGGAATTATCTAGTTAGAACAAATATAATAAAAATCAAATGTTCGTACAATTAGAACTACAAATGCCTTGTACATAGTATGTTTATATGATCAGAGATATTTAGGACAGCCAGAAAATGAAGTAGTAATATAAGAAAGTGATTAAAAGAGGCTATTTAAAATATTATTTTCCTGGATTGCCTGAAAAAATATGGATGAACAGGGTGATGTCTTTGATGTAGATATTGAATAATTCTGTGTGGTAGGGGGCTGCCCTAGGCTTGTAGAATGTTTGTTCAGCAGCCTTGCTGATCTCTACCCATTAGATGCCAATGGCATCCCTGCTTCCCAAGTGTGACAACAGAATGTCCCCAAACATTGTCAAATGTTCTATCAGATGGTGGCGGCAGGGTGGGGATTGCTCATGATGGAGGACTATTACTATAATGCAATGTTCAAATTAAAAATCATGCAAACCAGCTTTTTGAGTTACAAGATTAATTTTGCTAAAACAAAAGTCAGATATTGTCTATGGTTTTAAAGCTTACCAGGAAGATGATATTAAGCTTGTGGCACAGATATCGAACAAAGGAGTCCACATGTTGGCGATTCAGTGCATACTTTATAAATGGAAAAATTGATAGTTGTGTTAGCAAATCCTAGGCAGTTTATCTTTTACAGCTGCACCAAAGTGCAAAGATAAATGTCTCAGCTTTTTTTTTTTTTTTTATGAAATGTGTCTACTTAGACCCAACTCCATTATCTTGTTAAAAATAGTTCCTGTTAAAAACAATAGCCAAAACATGAAAAAATAATTTAAAAAATACAAAAAAAGTATACTGATAATAGTATTGGACATTTTTACTGGGTCTTGTAACCACTGGTAACTATTGATTTTGTTATTTTGATTGTAGTGGAGTAGTCCTTATCTCAATACCATTTCCCTTTCCTGTGGGATGGGATCTTCCAATTATTCTGGATTCAATCTTCCTATCCTAGAACCAGGTGAGACACAGACCTGTTAAGGAGCAGTTTAAGTGCAGTAAAACAGGGTTTTGTCCTTTATTTTTTCCAGTAATTCTTCTAAGTGGCCTGAATGGAGCACATAGAACACTTGGTTTTCTAAGGTTTTTTTATAATATACCACTGTAAATTATTAGAGTTGTTATTCACCCTACGATATAAATATTTCTTTATCAAATAAATAGCAATATTATTTTTCTAGTGTAATATGCATATCAAATACACATAAAATATGTATTAATAAAATATAGAATTAATATCACAAATTTAATGTTTTTAATGGCATAGAATTTTTGATTTCATTAAGTTTTTTCAACCTATCTTAGTGAAAGCAACATGATTAAACATTTTTCTTTGGAAATCTTTAAATACTTTAAGATATAACAATTCAAAAATTCTGTTTGAAATTCAGTTTATTTAATCATATGATTAATAATGATCACTGTTGGAAAATGTACATAACACTGTACAATTTATAAAATACAAAATATCTTCAGGGACATGTGTGCCATTATCTGTAGAGTGTGTGTATGTGTGTGTGTGTGTGTGTATGTGAAGAACATTTCTTACATTTTGAATTTTTTGCTAATTTTGTCTAGTCTCATTCATTTGCCATTATTGTTATCTAATATTGTCCCTGAGAAAGTTTGTAAAATTGTCATCTCTGAGGAATCATATTATTAGTGTTATTTCCAATTCTTCTTGTCTTTTCATGAATTCGTACAACCCATTTCATTTTCTGAGGATTAGTTTTAGTTAAAGCTGGATAACATACTTCGTAGATCCACTTAACTAGTAACAAATGCATTTTAATGCTTTGCAAAATATGGGAAGCATGTGAGGGCATTGCTGTTTATATCCATGAGTTTGTGGAACTTGAAATTTTTCTTGGAAAGGCCACACGTACTCCAGCTGATGTTGGAAGACCTGAAAATCAATCTATAGAGTAAATATTAGTAAGATCTAAATATCACATGTTAGATTAAATTGAACAGTAATGGAAAGAACCACATTCTCCCCATCATATACTGAGAATAAGTAGGCTGACCCTTCCTTAGGGCTTTGTATCCTCTGCCCTCTTTAGCACTCAGTGGTAAACGGGCTATTCCTCTTCCTGAGCCTTCCACTTGTAACCTTACTTCTTTGATGAAATAAACTATTTTCTAGATTCTGTATGCAGTTACATTGATCTCTTAGTGCCACTCAGTACTATCTCAGACAGGAGCCTGCACAGGCAGAGCATCTGGCTATTATTTGGTCATAAAGAAGTCAAGAGTTAAAAACTGACCTCTAGCTGTAAATGAATTTAGCAGTTTGTCAAAATTCTTAGGGACTGGAGAATAAAAATTTATTTTATTGATAAACAATATAAGTATTTTAACAGCTCAATTAACAACAATTACATGACAGAGCAATTCAGAAGAATGTGCTATAAATTACACAATTTTATGTCCCTAACAAAATGGCAAAATCTATGAGTCCTGCTAAGTCTTCTTTTCTGTTTCCCAAGATCTTAGTGAATGACCAAGGTTCATGTCAATCTGAAGACAATTGATTCTGAGACTACTAGTCCTAAAACTGCATAAGAATTTAACTTCTGAGCCTGTCAAACGCAATCCTTGTATGTTTTGCACATTCTTATATACAAATAAGAACTTTGGGGTATGTTAGAACAAAGGGATTACAAATGGAGGAAAACATAATTACTCTAATTAAACAGGGTCAAATATACAAGGAAGCAAGTCACAGAGATTATAAGATTTATAAAGTTATTACAAAACTATGTTGTTGAGACCATCTGGATATTCCATTGGGAAGATATAACTGAATATGTTCAGATTTTTTATTTAAATTAAAAACTTTAATTGACATATAAAAATTGAACACATTAACGGAGAACCATGTGGTGTTTACATACACGCATATTGTATAATGTTTAAATCAAGTTAAAAATATCTGTCTTCTCAAACATCTACCATTTGTTCCTGGTGAAACATTCAAAATCCTTTCTTCTAGGTTTTCAAACCTGTAGTTTGAAATCTATAGTTTGTTACCTGTAGTCACTCTACTGTGTAATAGCACTGCAGATCTTTGTACTCCTAATTGTAACTTAGTACCCATCCATCAACTTCTTCCTATTCCTCTCTCCCTTACTTTTACAATGAACATGAGTATGAGTTGAAAAGTTAGAAGTTCAAAGTGAAAACTTGCAAGTACTTTTTTGGAATGAATTGCTGTTATTTTACTATTTCCGTATAGTCATCTTTGCTCAGAACTCTTAGAAGATATGGCGACTGTCTATCTCAGTTTCGTTTTGTGTTTCTATTTGAAGAATTTCTTGCTGGGAAAAAAAAAAAAAAACCACTGAAAACAAATCCATTGTGTTTTTACAGACATCTGACTGAATGCTGCTGCGCTTTATGAGGCTTGCCCACATCCCCTCTAAAACAGGCTTCTTACTCTCCTATTTCTCTAGGAAAACCTTCTGGATTGCACATTACTCTCAGTAGCCTTGACTATCTCAGAAATGTATTGTGCCAATGCTTCAGACAAAAGGAAAAACCAGCAATCCTATCCTGCTTTATTTAAAATTTGGATATTTTCTTCAACATGAATTTTTTGCACAAAATTTTATTTTTAATCCTATTACATCAAAATCAGATATGTCTTGAGTTCTAGGATATTTTTGACATCCTCTCAAATCTGTGCCTGAGGCAAGCGCCTCACTACCCTCACCAACTCCCAAACGACTTTCACGCCATCTGGCTCTCGTCTCTTCCCATGCCTGTCTCCCTTGTTTAGATTGTGAACTTTCTAAAAGCAATAGCCAAAGTTTTATCTTTGAATCACCCATTAAGGAGCTAGCATTTCATAAGTGTATTATTATAAGCACGTAATTGAGTATAGGTACACATTATGCCTTTAAGCCCTTTGAGTAGTTTTAAAAAAATCATTCTTAATCAGTCCACTTGACTTCAACTCGAATTTTTAAAGCCAGGAAACACGGTCATCATATATTCTTGATTTTCAGGGATAGGATTAATTCTAATATTCCTTTATTTAGTTTAATTCACTATGTCATCACAGCCCATCCAAATGAACTTTCCTTGTTAGAGAAAATTGTGAACTCTCTTTGAATTGATTTTTTTATAACAGATATTTTTTCCAGTATTTTTTTTTGATTAGCCTTTTTGTCTGATTTAATTGGGTTTATTTTAAGTGAGCTGCTGCCAAGTATCCTTAGAGCTTGATCTACATCTCAATAAGGTGTGCACCAGAGCATACAGCTGGGTCTCAGGCTGAAGAGAGGAATGGTGGAAGAGATCAGCGGAGGTCACCTGCTAATGGCCCTGATGTGTCAAGAGGAAATAAAAAGAAACAGATGAAAATGGAACCTGAATATGAGGGGATCAGTGGCGTAAAGTGGGATAAAGTAGGTGTGCTTGTAATTAAATTGTTTTGCTTTATTATTCGAGGTTCTCAAAATAAGAGAACTTATTATTTGGAAGACCTCTATGTCTTAGCACATAGCTTAGAGTGTTAAGTATAAGCTATATAATCATTAACAAAAATGACTAGGATTATATTCCAGATCAAATCATTTAGTAAAAAAGTGGTTAAATAAGTCTATACTTGTGCATTAATTTCCTGAGGTATTTTAATGGACGAAATTCATGCTTCCAACTGCCCTTCCTCTGAGCTTACCTCAAGAAAAAGAGATTCTAGGGGTGTAGTGCAACTCCACGGCCTGTGCACATGGAATTAAGGTAAGGAAAGATAAATGTGGTTATAGTTTATCTGAGTTGAGCTGACCACAGCTGTGGCTAGAGATTGATGCTCAGATAGGGGATGAAAACTGTAGGTCTTAAAAAGGTATTCATAGAAACTGTGTCCCTGAATAGATCTTATAATAAAAAAGATTGCGATAGTCATGAGTCCCTCCTAATTCTAGATATGTTATTTCTCTGCCATGTAATTTTTGTCCAAGCACTGCAATGAGTATCTGTCACATAATGTGATTGATATTATCACTAATATGTATATCTTAAAATATAAAATATGCTATTACATATAATATCATTATCATAATTATTATTTAATTAACATTTCCTATGTGGTATATGTCATACTAACATGTATTCACATATATGGGTATGTAATATAAAATTAAAATGGGTGTCAGATTTACACACCAAAAAAAAAGTGATGAAAACATGGGATATTCCCTTAAAATAGTCTCATCTCTCTGGAAAATCACTGAATAACTTTTCCCAAATTGTTTCTTATAACTATGCAACTTAACTCTGAACAATTTTGTACTTTCATGGCTTTGTTTTGTGGGATATTTCAATTTATCCTAGTTAAGCTCTCCATAGATGCGGCTAGAGATTGATGGACAGAGAGGAAGAAGACTGTAGGTCTTATGGAAGTCTTCATACAAAATGTATCCTTGAATATTAGCTGTTTTTCCTAATAAATTCACAACTAGCACGTTATTCATCAGAAAATATATGTAATAATTATTTTTTATATTCAATAATATACTTCCTTATTTTTTCATGGACATATTTTGCACTATATTCTACTTCAATATACTTGGTAAATATATTTTTCTAAGGAGTATATTATTTTATATCTGTAATAATATATTAATAAAAAACATAACAAAGGCTCCCTTGAAGAGTTACTTTGGTGATATTTGATGAGACCAAAACACCTAGCAATATTGAAGGTGATAATATTGTGACAGCATTACCGACTATTCATAATTATGAGATTATTAAGTCACTGAGGGACCAAATGGTGCTTTATGATCACTAGCATTGATATATTTGCAAAGTGACTTTTGACTCAGGAGACATGTTATTGTACCCTATCCTGACCACACTGGGTAAAGCCCTTTGAAGGGCTTGCTTATGACAGTCTCAGTGAGTGCTATTCAAAGAAACTTGGTAGAAAGGTTATCACTAGGGTAAAGTGAGACACGGGAAGACTGGGAGCAGAAAGCACCATAACTAGGTTGAGAATCATGGGATGGCTGGGATTGTGGCAGGCCCACATTCAGATCACAAGGTAAAGACAGCAGATCTTGGTGGATCATCACAGAAACTCTACAACTGCACTGCTGAGCCAGTCAAAAACCCAAGACGTGTCCAAATGCTGCAAGGATTTTGACAATCATTTCAATGAGAAGGTACAGCAGTGTCTCAGAATCTTTGAAGGGATTTTCCAGAGGTTCAGACACAGCAGAGATGGTAGGGTTTTTAAATCTCTAAAGTATTTTAAGTCATTCTCATCATTGTCCTACAGAGGGCAGCAGGTGTGACCTGGAACTCAGAAGCAATGACTACCTGCTCCCTGATAACTGGAGGACACTGAAACCTAAAGAAGTGGAGCTTATGGTCCTAAACTTTTAGTGTTTTTTCATCACCTGGCTGATAACTTTGTATCCTGATGACGGTATTGGCATTCTGAAGATCTGCAGGTCTGAACTGAGGCGCAGGCACCAGGTAAAGCACCAGGTAAAGCACCAGGTAAAGCAGGAATTCTCAAACCTGAGGCCATGACACATGACCTTCCAAATTCCTCTTCAAATAAGAAAGGTCTAGTGCCCAATGTGAGCTTTAAGTTTAGAATAAGAATATGTCAAGTTCCAAGTGTGTATAGATTGCATTCATTATTAAAGGTAGAAATAAATAAAGAAATCCACACATACCTACATACATAAACACATAGACAGATGGTCACAGTCCTAGCCGGAATAATCACAGAAATCAGCTAATTCCCCTACTCATCAGTAAAAGTATTTTTTGGTGTTGTTTTCTGTTTTTCCTAGTAGCTATTACATTATTTATGCAGCCCCTCTACTAAATACTAAGTAGAACAAGTGATGCTTTGGGCATATTAACTTTTGCATTGTGGTGTTAATTAAAATGACTGACTGAATTTTAAAAAAGCCACTCAAAACAAATAAAATATTGAAAAACTGTGCATCAGAGTTTGTCATCTCCAAATCACATGGAATTTAAGACTGAAGCTTCTTTATTCTTCCATCTTGTATTGAGCTACAATAACATAGTTCAAGACAAAGTTAAATGGCTTATAATCAACCCTGGATAGATTCAGGAGACACTAAAGAATCTGTCAGAACTTCAAGACTTTATTAAAGACTTAAACTGTCATTCAATTTAAAAGTTAATAAAATGCCAAATAAAAGAAACTTCTGATTAACCAAGTGACAAATGTATTAAGTTTGGAGTACATAGTTGAGCCTACTCTTTTTCAAATCCTGATTATTACCTGGATGAAATGCACCAAAGAATTCATCTAAACCCTATTTTCCAACAAGTGTTTGAATGTTACCCTGAAGTAGTTCAGGTTGATGTATTTCTGCAAGTTCAGAATCTTTTTCCATTTGCTGCTGTGAGCCCCGCTGATGCATTAATGCTGCTAATTAAGAATTAGAGAGATCATAAATCATGATTTGTTATTTAAACACAAAATAGTTCTTAGGACTTAGAGCTAAATAATACTTCTATGCTAAAAAACTAAAGTGTTGAAAATAAAAAGCAAAAGGTCATTTATCTACAGGACCCACACGAAGGAGTCATTAACATTGAAAGGTCCAATATCAAACAGAAATGTCTTAAGCACTGAGACCTGGTCTGCATGCGGCAATTGAATTTCTGCAATTAAAATATTTTGAGAAAGAAAAAACAAAGTAGGACTCTACAATGAAACTGGAACTGTGGGCATGTTAATGTGAAGGAACGGAAGACCATTAAAAGATTATGTAATTTACAGTCTTGATGATAGGACAAGCATATTTGTGACCCCACAGACTGTCCCTGTGGGTGCCAATCCTGGAGAATCCATTTGTTTTATTAATTGAGTGAGTACAAAGGAGACTTCTCCCTCTGTTCTTTCTTGTAGTCCATGTTAAATGCAGTTTCATTGATTGCTGGGTCATTGTCCCTAGCTTTAATGAACTCTTAAGCCACTGAAGTAGCAGTGGCCCTTGTAAGGCTTAAATCATGTCACCCATGGACAATGTTTTGATGTACTGCCCAGGCTGTGGGTTTGAGTCTTTAAGTATATTGGTACCCTAGGAAATTAATGCTAGCCACTTTAGGGCTAATTCTAACTTGTCCCATATTTCTTTTTTCCAAAACTTGAATCTTTATAAAGCTATCTTAGATAAAGTGCTTCATAGTTTAAAACCAAGGAACAAAAATCATTCTTGAATACATATTTTCCAGCAATTGAGAAGTTATCTTCTCTGTTTCCTAAAATGTTTGAAAAAAAATGATCAAGGTCCAATATAGGAAAAAATAATCAGTGAATTTGTAGTCTGTTATGGTTTAGATGTTGTGTCTCTCAAAGGCTCACTTGTGAGAAAATGCAAGAGGTTTGGAGAAGAAATTATTGGGTTATAGCCTTAACCTAATCAGTGAATTAATCCCTGGTGGGATTAATTGAGTGGTAACTGGAGATAGGTGGGGTGTGGCTGAAGGAAGTGGTTCATCAAGGGCATGGCTATGGGGAATATGTATTTGTATCTGGCAAGTGGAGACCTCTCTCTACTTTCTGATCATCATGTGAGCTGCTTCCCTCTCCCACACTCCTCTGCCATGATGTCCTGCCTCACCTCGAGCCCCGAGGAATGGAGCCTGCTGTCTATGGATTGAGACCTCTGAAACTGTGAGCTCCTAAGAAAACTTTCCTCCTTTACAAATGTTCTGGCGGGGTCTTATAGTCACATCAGCGAAAAACTGACTAAAACTGTCCAAGAAATAAACAAGAAAATAAGCCTTTAAAATGGCTGACCCACTTTAATTCTTTTTTTCATTTGAGTTATACTTTTCTTAATATTCTAGCTGGCTTTCTAGTTTACCTATTGGCTGTAGTAGCTGTCTTAAAACTGTAATTATATGGTCCAACCACTACTAAAATATTCAAAATATTGTATTAAGATCGTACACAAGTACACAGGCAAAAACCTCCTCATTAGCAACAATAATATGTGAGCTGCTTCCCTCTCCCACACTCCTCTGCCATGATGTCCTGCCTCACCTCGAGCCCCGAGGAATGGAGCCTGCTGTCTATGGATTGAGACCTCTGAAACTGTGAGCTCCTAAAGAAAACTTAATAATATTAATAATAATATTATTAATAATATTATTTCTCCAGTTGATGTGTGAAGTTTAGCCACCAAATCCAGGTGCGTGGGGACCAAAGCTAAGAACCAAAGTTAAGGAATATGTACATAATTTGAATGTAGCTCCTTTACGGTGGTCACATAAGATTCTTCCAATTACATGTTTTTGTGTAATAAATCACTCCAAAAACCTGGTGAATTATAAAACTGATTTTGTGTGTGTGTGTATGTGTGTGTGTGTGTGTGTGTGTGTTGGGGGGGTACTTGGGATTGAACTTAGGGGCATTCAGCCACTGAGCCGCTTCTCCACCCCTATTTTGTATTTTATTTAGACACAGGGCCTCACTGCGTTGCTTATTGCCTCTCATTACCTGAGGCTGGCTTTGAAATTGCTATCTTCCTGCCTCAGCCTCCTGAGCTGCTGCAACAAATCTACATTTTGGGCCATTTCTACTCTGTTTTTGTTAGCAAGGATGATGCAAAGCTTGGGACCTAACACCTTCTATGAATTCACACACTCATATCTGATGCGTATGTTAGATTCAAACAGCTGGGTGATGAAACACGGAGCCCATAACATTATAGAAGTTTTATTGTGAGTGATATGTCAGCCATTTGATTCTGTGAACAAAGAGAAACCAGAAAACTGAGAGTAGATCACCTCCTGGGCAGAGATCACATTATGGGGTCCCAAGGCAGAAAGCCCAAATTTAGGGTACTACCTACTTATTATATCCCCTCTTAACTGTCCAGCATGTGAGTCTGTAAAATATATTTCAAATAGAAATGCTCCATCAAAAAATTAGTGATTATCAGAAAGTACATTATACAGATAGATAAATAAATATAATTTTTAAAAATAGAATACAGGAAGCATAGTAAAAAATGAAGATAAACAAATGTCAGGAAAAAAAAGCCAGAGGGTTTAGAAGAAACTATTAAGAGATTTTCTTAGTGAAAACAAAATTGAATTAGCTCAGAAAAGATATATGAAAATAGGAAGGGCATAGAATATGATCTCTTGAGCTTAGAAAATAAAGGAAAAAATGTTACATCATTACAAAAATTGATGCTACCTGTGAAGGAAAAACGCTAAAGGTATGGGAGGCAAGAAGGTTAGATTTGAAAATATAATGCAGAGTTAAATTTAAATAAACAGAACTGTGAAAAAATAAATAAGGAAATTAAATCTATGAAAGCTGAGGAAGTAGAAGGTATGCTTGATTGGACTGCTACAGAAGAGCACAGAAATAAATGCATCAAATATACATGTATATGTATGTGTGTTTGTGTGTGTGTGTGTGTGTATGCTTTTTCAAAGCTTTAGAAAACCTAGAACTTGAAGGAAAAAAAGAACAGCATGCTTAAAGGAGAACAGTACCTAACAATGACCATCAATGTATATTATGGTGACAATTAAAAAGATCTTTCAATCTGTGCGCAGTGGTGCATGCCTGTAATCCCAGAGGCTCAGGATGCTAAGGCAGGAGGATCTCAAGTTAGTGAGGTGCTGAGCAACTCAGAGAGACCCTATCTGTAAATAAAATACAAAATAGGTCTGGGGATGTGGCTCAGGGGTCGAGTTCAATCCTTGGTATACAAAAAAAGAAAAAGAAAAAAAATCTTTCAAA
Organism: Marmota marmota marmota; assembly: GCF_001458135.2. NCBI lineage: Eukaryota > Metazoa > Chordata > Mammalia > Rodentia > Sciuridae > Marmota > Marmota marmota. The sequence goes on along the minus strand of NW_025999990.1, from coordinate 9,142,499 downwards.
GAATTAAAGAGGCATTCAGAAAGAAAAACCATGTCACCTGTGACAGAAAAGTATCAGGGTAATATCTGCATTCCCCAAACTACATTTCAATGCTGAATCACATTCCCAAAGGAACAAATGTTTAATTTAAAAGAGTTTCATACTTAACCACATGTCATTCAAATTTAATATTTGTAAGCTTTTGAAGTACCTAACAACCATAAAACTTATAGGGAACAAGAAACAATTTATCTAAATATAAATGACAAAAACCAAATGGATTGCAGTTAAATTAAAAAAAAAAAGAGTTGGAAGGACAGATTTGACTTAGGATGTAGAAAGCTGTAATTGTGTCCATCTTAGCAATAAGCTGAAGCCAAATAACCCATTAAATCCTAACTTCTCTTTAAACCTTTTCAAGTCAGGGGTCTCTGGACAAGTAACTAGCCTTAAGTGTAAATAAAGACAAGGACTTTGGTTATGGTTTGGTTGTGAGGTGTTCCCCAAAAGTTCATGTGTTAATGCAGGAATATACAGAGGTGATATTATTAAGGTGTATGTGGTAAACTGGTCAGTCCATCCTAGTTTGAATGAACCAGCTGGGTGGCAGGTGGGGTATGGCAGGAGGAGGTGGGTCCCTGGGCCATGCCCTGGAAGGCTGCATCTTCCTGTGGCTCCTTCTCTCTCTCTCTGCTTCCTTTCTGCGTGAGCCAAGCAGCTTGTCTCCGCTGGGCCTTTGCCCTGTAATATGCTGTGTCACTTTGGGCACAGAGCAATGAAATCGGCCATCAATGAACTGAGACATCTGATACCAAGAGCCAGAATAAAATTTTCCTTATCTAAGATGTTCTTATCTGGTATTTTGGTCACAGCAGTGCAGAAGCTGACCAAAACAACCTCCAAGGAGATAGGGGAGGTGATCTCTGGATCACTGGGTCGGGGCACAAAAGAAAGATGGGACTGCCATAGAATAACGATAAGAAGAACATAGCTAACATTGCAAACTGTTTTTCATTTATTTTTGAATGATGGCTAGAGGCCAGGTGCAGGCTGATGTGAGAATCTGGGAGCCACGGTTACAAGGGGAGTGTGTCCCCACTTGCAAACCTTTCTTCATGACCTTCACCAGATGCTCAAAAGAAAGATTGGGGCAACAAAGGTGCAGGAATGCCTCCCACAGGTGCAGGCCTTGGGGAGGACAGTGGATACACAGACTGGACTCATCTCCCCTTTAGAACAGAAGACTTAAGTCACTGGAGAAAGGAGGCAAACCCATTCTTCCCCCAAACAAAGATCCATCACAGCTTCAGGAAAGAAAAGGAAATATCTTTTATCCCCAGGGGAAGGCAGAAATTTTTCTTAAGCCCTTAACTGAGAATCCTTTCATTGTGGGAAAGATAGTATCACTGAGAAAACTCTACCTCTGAGACCAGGTATCCAGTGGACTGAGGCTAATCCAAGTCAGCAGACAGACAATCTTTCCTTGTAATTCTATGCTGCTCAAGGAACTGTACTGATCCTTCCAACATCTAACCAAATTATCCCCACTTTACTCTCCCCCAACTTCCTTCTATCTTAATGTTCAAATGGTCATTCATTCATTCATTCAAAAAATACCTGTGAATCTGATGAATGTCATCAGACTTAGGCTTGCAGCACTGAACAACATAGAGAAATCCTTTGCTCTCAAAATGCATGCATTATAACTGGAAGCACAAAATATCCAAATAAATATATAATGCACAGCAATAAAAAAAAATACAAACACACAGTATGAGGTTGGAGGGACAGGGAGATTAAAGTCAGAAAGGTATTCAGGAGGGCCTTGCCGAGGGGTAACTTTGAAGCTGAGACCTAACATAAGCCAGAGGCAGGGGAGGCAAATAGCTGAGGAAAGCTCTTTCCTAAGAGAGAAGAGAGTAAAAATGCCCTGATGCTGGGAGGCAGGTGGCTGGTTGAAGGCAAAGAAGCCACTGTGATGCTGGCAGGTATGCACAGGGAAGCACTGTGTGAGTCCTCGGTCTCCACCCCATGTGCCCATGCTCCACCTTGCACATCATCACAGCTGCTAAAACAGGTTTTGTAGAGGGCTCTTGTGGCCTGGCTTACAGTACAGGTATGCCCCCAGTCCTTGTGAACTGGAAAGCTACATGAGTTGTTCATTTTGGACCCTCAGTGCCTAATACTGAGGAGCAGTGTTAGCACAATCGGAATCTGACTAGGACCAGCACGGGTACATTAAGGTATACAACTTTTTAAAGCAGAAGTAACAATTTCAGCCTTGATATTGAAGCAAGGTCTTTCCACCCACCTCCTCCCTAAATAGACCAACCATTACTTGCTTCTCCTAGAAACATCATCTATTTCCTTTGTCCAAGACCACTTCTGAAAACCGTTTGGAGCCACCGAGAGCCTCTGCCTTTGCTGGGAGACTAAAGCTTACCTGACCTCAAAAGATTGATTTATCCATGTGGCAGTTCTAATCTGGGTACAGTTTCAAAGCAAAGTCAGAGAGTTAGATTGAGATCGGAAACTATTCTGGTCTAGAAGACACCAGTATTCTCTGGAAGGGATCCGCACCTTGGCGAATTTCACTGGATTAACGTTCTAAGGTGTCTGTTAAATCAATAATAATCTCTCCCTGAGTTCCCACTGCTTATAGTTGATCAAACAGTCTAGCATTTTAGGTACCAATGTAAGGAAAGAAGTCAACAAATATAATCCTTCGTCATGAATCAATTTACCCATCTTGAAAAGACCTCTACTAGATGAAATCCAGTCCTCTGTGATTCCAACCATCCACACCAACCACTGACTCAAGAGTTCTGACTCTGACAAACAAGTCTTCAATCTAAATACCATAGATTCTGTCAGTTTTACTCTTTAGCTTAGGTTTAGCTTCTTAAATCAAGAATTTACCTTTTGTATTTCAAAGAGAAGTTACCAGAGAGAGAAACACTAATGATACAATTTTATACATTCATGTCTGATATTTTACAGAATTCTCAATGAATATTACAAAGGAGAGGTCAGATAGTTATCTTTGATATAAGAAACCTTTCTAAAATCCTAATTAGATAAAAAAGAAATATGGTTTTTTGAATTAAATTTTGCAATCATTTCAGTTTAAAATTTCCCTTCTGTTAAATTATGAAAACAAGCAAAGAACCATATGCAGTGGGCTTATACTGGTACTTTCTTTTTCTATTAGGCTCCAAACAACTACTGATTAAAAGAAAGAAATCTCATCATAAGAGGGGAATTTAATGAGTTCTCATGAACAATTAAAAAGATTATTTGCATATTTTTAGCCTATAGGAGGAAAAAATACCAAGCAGGAAAGGTTTAGCAATAATCACACGCTGGGAAGGAGTGGAAAGGGAAACATTAAATGCTTTTCTTGCTCCTCCGGAAGCCCTGGATGGCATTTCAGGAGGCTTATTAGCATGCACACTGGAGTGACCTGGTTTACCAGGCCCCTGTGCTCAGGCAGGTGTTTATTACAGGTGCTCCATCACTGGTATTTTTATCCCGCTAAGAAAAATTAGAAAAACAGAGAGGACCCATGCCTGATTATGTTCACAGTAGTACATACTACAGCTATTAGAAGAGGGAAATTAAACCCAAAGCAAAGCTTAAGAAGCATTTGATAAGCCTTCTTTGGAGAATCTCTTCTATGACATTTACTCTTTGTCATTCCGTCTCTGCTACACTGGAATTATCCAGAACATCTGTCCCTGAATCAAAAGACAAGAAGGCAAGAAGCTGGAAGAAATTTGGTTTCCTATTCAGAAGTGATCAGCCACTCTCTACCAATTGACTTCAACATGAGCAATTTTTTTCCTCTCTATACCCATAGATTATATGTAGATTTTGATAATATCTACCTTTGAGGGTTGTAATGATCAAGGAAAACGTATTTTCCTGTATAATTGCTACAGATAGAAGACACTCCTTGCTTGACAGTCAGGAGCATAATGGTTAGATGATAATAAAACTCTTCAGCAGTCACGCAGTGTATCAATGATGAGAGACTGCTCAAGTTAGTGTTTCAAGTATGGGGAACAAAAGTGTGGTGTTGGCTTCTGTTACAGAGTGACTTTTACCACACCTTCCATTAACCCAACACTGGAATTCACTTCTGTCCTTGAGGAACAAGCTGACAACCCACGCATGCTTCCTGAACAATGCCCTGCATCTCAAACCCTCTGCTCATTTTTGTTTCCCCACAACTATGGTGGTTCCTGCTAACTCATGCTGATATCGTTCCTCCCAAAACATCCAAATAGTCTTAGGTTTTCTGTCTTAGGGTTTTCTGTCTTAGGGTTATCTCAGGAGCCCCAGCAGCTCCTGAATACATAAGAATAGTCTAAATGCAAGATGTAAGGGGTCCCGGGGTAAAATCGATGACGCAGGCACCCCTCAACAGATGGGAATAGAAGCCAGTGGATAAGTTATGTGGCCTCCTTTCCTTCTAGAAGACATTATTCATGTTCTCAGAGGTTCCACCTGAACTGAGTCCCAGTTGCCTGCAGCTGGGGTCTTGAAGATGTGCAATTGGCTTTTCATCCTTTTCCTGTCTGTGTCCCCAACTTGTTCGAGCTCCTTGGGACATTCGCCAAATAAACTCCCTGTCTGGGCTCTCACAACAATTATCACACTCTACCACATTACCACAATTTTATCTGTTCTCATTTTTTCCCTTGAATATCATTTCACCCATAAATAGTTCAGTATGCATCTTTGTCAAATAAGGGCATTATTTTTGTGTAACCATAATGCCCATATCATACCTTAAAAATTAACATTAATTTTTCAGTTTCATCTAATATCTAGTCCTTATTAAATGGTCTCTACTTGTCTTAAAAATGTCTTTTTATAGTTAATGTATTAAAATCAAGTTCTTTGAAATCTCTTATGATTTATTATAGTTTCTCTTCCAATTTAAAATGATTATTGAGGTTTAATTAAGATACAAGGAAATGGAGATTTTAAGTATATATACCTATGAATTTTAATTAAAAAAATCTATCTATCTATCTATCTATCTATCTCATTACAACCATCACCCCAGTCAATATGTATACCACCATGCATCAGGGTTCTTTGCAGGACCTGCCCCACCACAGCAGAAGTTACTCTTAATAAGATTTCTAACCTCAAAGCTTAATGCTTTGGAACTGCCTATCAATGGAATAATGAGACTTGTGCTTTTGTGACTGGCTTTTTTCTCTCAACATAATATTATTGAGAGTTATCCATGTTGTGGCTTGTATCACTATTATTAATAGTAGGTACTGTTATACTATTAGGTGAATAGGCCACTATTTATTCAACTATTGAGTGGTTTCAACTTTTTTTAAAGACATTTTTGTAACTGTATGAACAGCATGTCTTTATTTTATTTGTTTATTTTTATGTGGTGCTGAGGATCGAACCCAGTGCCTCACATGTTCAAGGCAAGCGCTCTGCCAGTGAACTATAAAGCCCTATCCCGGTTTCAACTTTTTGACTGTGAAAAACAAAGCAGTGTTGAACATTCTTGTAGAGGTATTTGTGGACTTATAATCATAATATATGGTTTCTCATTCTCCTGGGAAATACCTCAGAAAGAAATTTCTGGTTCATATGGTAAATGATCTTTTAACTCCATTTTAAAAACATAAGAGAGAGAGAGAGAGAGAGAGAGAGAGAGAGAGAGTGTGTGTGTGTGTGTGTGTGTGTGTGTTAATAACTTTATGTGGTGTTGAGGATCAAACTCAGTGCCTCACACATGTTAATCAAATGCTGTAACACTGAGCCACAACCCCAGCCCCAACTGTGCATTTTATAATAAACATTTGTAATTTTATTTTAAAAAATCACAACTATGAACATTGTTACTGTTAGAGGCCCTATTTGATCTCCATAATGATACTGAGCATGCTCACAGGGTTTTTCACTGTTAAATCTAGTTAAACAAGCATCTTTAAAAAAGGGGGGGGAGGTGTAAAGAAAGTGAACATACTACCATTTAAGTTGTTTTAATGGTTATTTAGGAATGGTGAAAAATTCAAGTAGAGGCAAGGAAAACTCATAATGTTGTGGCCAACATTATAAATAAGGCATTATAAATTTAAAGAATTTTCTGGTTTAAAAAATAAAACTGGTGTACACTTGTAATCACAGAGACTTGGGAGGCTGAGGCAGGAGGATCACAAGTTCAAAGTCAGTCTCAGCAGCTTAGTGAGGCCCTAAGCAATTTAGTGAGACCTGTCTCGAAATACAAATAAAAAGGGCTAGGGATATGGCTCAGTGGTAAAAAGCACCCCTGGTTTAAATCCCCAGTATAAATAAATAAATAAATAAATAGATAGATAAATATCAATCTGGTAATCAATGCAGCTCTTCAGGGTCTCTGTGTTCAGGAGGGCCGGTCTCTACATTTCTGATGCTGCTCTCCTTCATTCATTTCTCTTGCTCCTCCATGACCACATCGACCTCTCTCCCTCCCATCTGCATCAGAGGTCCAGGGAGAAGGTCCAGGGCACCTGGACCTCCTGTAACTCCATGGAGTGGTGGTGGCATCCTCTGTCCTCAGGGAATATACTGTTCTGTGGAGACTTCTTTTGAGCGAGAGAGACTCTCAGTTTGTTCCCTTGAAAATCTTTTCCATCAAACCACTCCACAGCAGTCTTGGCAGTTAGTGGGTCTTCAAAGGACACTGTGACATCACCTCTGGGCTTTTCTGTTTCCTTGCCCGGGTGGATATGGATCATGGGTCACCCAGTTCTTTTGTTCCTCTTAACAACCCCACACTGTTTAAGTAATTCTGCCAGACCAAGCAAGAGTCATATGTCATTTAATCCTTGCACATAAACTGCACTGATGATGTCAGTCTTCATGAGGGTCAAGGTCTAGTCCTTCATCCATAGGTCCACTGGGCTTACTGAAGCCACCACACTGCAGCATCCATTCCACTACACCCTCCTCTCCACCCATCTGTGCTTGTGCCTCTACAAGTAAATCCTCCTCTTCCCCTGCCCTGGTTATCTGGGCCACTCATGCTCCCCTTCTCTTCTGGCGGGGAAAATTTTCCAGACTCCACCCATAAACACTGATGCTACTGGGTGGTCCTGCTGCAATGAACTCTTGCTCTGTGTAGCTGTTGCTCTGTTAGTTGTGTTCACCTGGAGCCTGGCTATAGGATTCAATCTGGGGTGGGGTAACTAGTGGGAGGCTGTTGCCCATAGCTACTGTGCTGTCCATAGCTCTTAGTTGCTCTTAGATGCTCTGCTGAGACCTGCATGGATCATAACTAGTCGGCTGTGTAGAGGAATAGCTGGTAGGAGGATAAGATGGAGGTGTGGTGTCTAGGTGCATGGAGTAGCTCCAGGAACTACAGTCACTCTGTCCATATCCTAGGCTAGGGTGATCGTAATCCCCTGTGCTAGACTGAGGTTGACTGGTCTCATTGGGCTTGTTACAATCCTGAGTTCTTATAGATGTTGTGGCTGCTGACTCCTGACTATAAGCCGGGTAATCAGGCTGAGTGCCACATGCAGACTGAGCTGCATAGAAGGCCTGGGTGGTGTCCTGAGCCAGTGCCATACCCCTGGACAGCCTGGCTGTGTCTGAGGGGCCGTTGGAATAGTATAACCAGTGAGAGGCTGTCCATGCCAAGTTGCATTGATAGGCTGCCCATAGGTAGCCGAGGTCTGAGCCTGGGTTTAACTGACATCAGTCGGCTGTCCACAAAGTTTCTTAGCTTTGTAGCCCATAATCCTGAGTGGTCTGCGCCTGTCCTTGAGTTGGCTGGGGCTGTCAGCTCTGTAGACCTGCTGGGCCGCAGCTAGGCTGTGGTACTGTAATCTGTAGGTGCCATTTTTTCTCCTTCCTCCTGATTCTCTCAATATCCACCTCCTTCTCACTTTACCTCTCATAAGCTGCTTTTTGAAGTGAAAATATTGTTTTATACTCATTGATTCCTAAAATTGATATACAGAATTGTAAATTTTGAAGTAGTATCCTGTGGTGTTTTGTCACACACATATATTGTATAGTGTTCAAATCAGGGTCAGCATGTTTATCCTCCAAAATTTTTCACTTATTTGTGGTAAAAACAATTAGAATGCTTTCTTCTATTATTTTGTTGTTGTTGTTGTTGGATGTTGCTATCTAGTCAACCTACTTTTAAAATGAAACCCTAAAATTTACTTCTCCAGTTAATTGCGTTTAAATTTATATAAGCAAAGTCTGGGACTTCTTGCTGCTATACATCCCTCAATTTGATATTTCAGATTTTAAAAAGAATTTTGACCATCACAATGCTGAATCTAGTGATGTTGTGTTTTATTTAAATTGTTGTTTTTATGGGCACTAATAATGTTAAGCTCCTTTTTATATGTATATTGATAGTTATTGTCTTTTCTAAATTAGCTGCTAGATTATTTTGTCTATTTTTATCATATTTGTCTTCTTTCTAATGAGTTGTAGAAATTATGCATGTGTGTGTTTGTGTGTGTGTGTGTTTGATACAAACCCTTTCTGAAATATCAGTATTGCAAAAATTGCCACTCAGTATGCAGCTTGCCTATTCATTTTCTTAGTTTTTTGAATAGTAAATATGTTAAACTTTGATAAAGTCTAATTTATCATTTTTTCTTCTTTAATTATGATTTTATGCCTTGTCTTAAAAGGTATTGCCTATTTCCAGTCATAGAAACATTCTCAGATGTATTTATAGCAGTTTCATAATTTTAGCTTTTATAGTTATATCTGTGATGTCTTAAATTAAACTTTTGTATATAGTGTGAGAGAGGAATAAAAATCCTTCTTCTTTTTCCAAAACAAATTGAAAACAGTTTCCTTTCTCCTACTGAATTAACTTTTTTGCCACTGTGAAAATCAATTGACTAGATATATGTGCCTCTCAACTCTCAAATTCTGCTACATTGATCTATTTGTCTCCACGTAGACTAGTACTTAGGTCTTGATCACTATTTCTTTCTATTAATTCTTGGAATCAAGTTACTCAATTTCTCACACTTTTCATTTATCAATATTATTTTGGCATTTCTGGTGTGTGTGTATTATTTGAGACTGTGTTTATTTTTTGACTGTTTGCATGTTGATTTTTTTTTGTGTAATTAGTTTGTTAATATCTACAAAAATACCAGGATTTTTACTGAGGTGAAGTGAATATGAATAGAGTGATTTAAATAGAACTGATGTCTATCAATAGTGAACCATCATCTATGAACATGGTATATTAATTTATTTAAGTCTTTTTTATTTATTTCAGCATTTTGTTCAGTTTTAAATGTATGTGCATTATACATATTCTATGAACATTATTTTAAAATATTTAATATTCTTGCTATCATTTATAATGATATTTTTACTATATTTTCAAATTTTTGGTTAGTTCTACATAGAATTACAGTTGGTATTTGGATGTTGGGCTAGCATATTGCAACCTTGCTAAATTTACTTAGTTCCAGTGTAGGTTTGTTTGTTTTTATAAATCTCTCAGGATTTTTCTAAAATAAAAATATGCATTTTTCATTGTTTTTAAATATTATTAATAAAAATAAACAAAACAGAAGAATAACATTGTTGATTCATCATTGCTAAGTGACTGAAGAAGGTAGAGCACATATTTTTCAAAGGTGTTTCTCTTTTAAATCACTACAAAAATATTGTTAGATACTAAATTCAGAATTGGTGTAGTGCTATTTGCACTAAGGAAACTTCTAAGTTAATTGCCTTGGATGGTATTTTAATCTATTTTATGTTCAATTGAATACATAAGAATATTATTTTTTTTGCCAACCATGAAAGATGTGATACAGACTACCTAAGAACTAGCAAGCTGATATTTTCACCAATGTTGTCATAATGTTGAAACATATACCATGTTTAATTTTAGTTGTCAATATCATAAAGAGAGAGTCTACAATGATAATAATGAAGAATCTGGTTTGAAATATTTAACAGATTTCAGAGAAAGTTACTCCTAAGTTGTCAATTCAGATAAATATTAAAAATAGAAAATTGGTCCTCTGGAGATTCTGAATTTTCTCCTTGAAAGCTGTTGGATGATGTTGATGTGAATTGCTTTGAGCTTGTCATAAATCTCAGGGATCAAACCTTTAAGTCAAAAATATGCATATTCCCTGTCATCACTTGGGTCAAGTTACTTCTCTTAGAAAGTACATCTTCAGATAATTCTTGCTAGTGTCAAATTTTGTCTTGATTATCAAACAAGCCAAGTCACGACGAGCCTCTATGACCAATGGTCTAACAAAAAGTATATGTGATGTTTACTATTTATCTTCCTGTCATCTAAAAAGTGACATTGATGTGGCATTGAGAAATTAAGATCCAGAAAGGAAAACAAAGACAACATTTCAGAGTACTCTGAATTTTATTTGTTCTTTGGGGATATCATTTTGAAATATTCCAGCTTGCAGATACTCACAAGGGAGAGAGGCATCCAAAGAGGCAAGATCCCCTGTGTTAAATTATAAATGCCATGTACAGTTTCTGCTGCCCACCTGATGTGGAAAGATATGTGAGCAATTAATTTCTAGGGATGAGATACAATAAAATCATTTTATTCCAGTACTAGAAGAAATACAAAACAAGACAGGAATTTTACATATTATTTTCAAACAATGTTACAATTAGCCTCATCAATAATGGTAAAGCAAGCAAAGAGACAGCAAATTTTGTTTTCTTTCCCTCTCTCTCAGAAGCACTTTTATTCAATATTAGTTTTTGTAGTGCCTGTTACATGAAATAAGGAACAAATATAAGATGAATGGAAAAATTATTAATAGCTGAGTTAATACACAAGAGGCAGAGTCTGGCCCTAATATTTTTCTTATATTTGAGATATGAAGTTTATCTAAATTATGAAGACTAATGATAGAATGAACACTCATCTACACACTTCCAGCTTAACAAATAGCACATTAGTAATAATTTATGAGCTTCCTAGGAGGGCTTTGTGATTCTGCTACCTTGCCTTTCCCCCTGAACTGCAATTTTGTATTTCTATTGCTGCAGATATATTCATTTAGTCCTAAAAGCATATTATTCATTTTGAAGTGTTCTGAACTTTATAGAAACATTAGCCTTTCTGTGGATCATTCTTTTACAAAATTTTAAAATAGTTTTTGGGCCATTTACCTACCTTTGTACATGTGGTCATATTTGATTTGTTGTTACTGTTGCATAATATTCCATCACTTGAACACATGACAATCTGTTTATGCTCCCTTCTTCTGTGGGAATTTTGTTTTTTTCAGTTTTCTCACTATCCTAAAAGATGATATGTGGAACATGTGCAAGAATCTCACTTAGGAGTAGAATTTTGGGGATCATTTTAAACTGTGCTCTAGCACATCACTTCAGTTTCTTGTTACGGTTTGCATCCACACAAGAAGAGGGCACTGATCTCTTGGTAGCATCTCCTAAGATGTTGTCACTTAAAATTTTGCTCACTCTAAACACAAGAAGCAGTGAAGTGTTTTAAATTCACATTACACTGACTGCTGGTGATTTTGAGCATCTAAATAAAGATTTATTGAACATCCGCATTCCCTCTGCCAAAAAATTTCTGTTCAGAATTTCTGCCCTTTGTTTGAACTATCACCTTTTGCTTATTTATTTATAGGATTTCCTTTTATATTTTGGACAGTAACTCTCATTAGAGAATAGGTTCCACAATCATCTTCTTTCAGTCTGTAGTTGCTTGTCTCTCTCTTCATAAAATGTTAATGAATAGTCATTCTTAACTTTAATAAAACTCAACCTATTAGTTTATGACATCCACTTTTGAAATCATTCGAAAGTGTCCTCTGTCATAAAACTCCTAAGATTTATTTTATATCTGTAGCTAAAACTGGTGCTGATTTTTATGTATGAAGTAGATAAGAATCATATTTCATTTTTCACATATGAAGAAAAAAATATATATATATATCCAACATTCACCTACTTAATGCATCAGTAATATACCAAGTTTCTCATCAGTAATATACCAAGTTGACATTCTCAGAATATCATTTTAATACATTCACTATTCAATCAATTTATGTCTATACAAATACTAGATTTGTTGAATTAAGTTTTAAAATAAATGTTGAAATCTGCTAGTGTGGGCATTCTTGCCCATCATTTGTGCTTTAGAAATATTTTGGCTAATTATAACATTTAAACATTTATTTTTCAAATGTTTTCTTTTCTTTATAACTCACATGTAATAATTATACATGTTTATGAGGTACAGTGTGGCACTAATATATGTATACAGTGTATAATCATCAAATCAGGAATTAATACCACTTCCCTCCTTATCATTTCATTATGTTTGAAGCCTTTGCACTCTCTCTTTCAGCTCTTCATAAAAAATATGATTTATAAACTATAATAATTTTACTGTACTAGAAATTAGAATCATCATTTTAAGTTTTAAAAGAGCTCTGCTGCTATCTTATTAGAAATGCACTAAATCTTGGAAGAATTTGGAAAAAACCCAAACCTCACATCTATTCAATATTGAGTCTTCTCCATGAAGATGGTTTATCTCTTCAATTATATTTTAAGTGTTTTTTTTTTTAAGTGAATCATAGGTATATATAATAGTGGGTTCATTCTGACAGCAGCCCACATGCATGGAATACAATTTGTTCCCTTTTGTTCCACAATACTTCCTCCCTCCACTCCCCACTCGATTCCCATTCTTCTACTCCACTGGCCTTCCTGCATCTATTTTTTTTCCATAAATTGGTACTTTGTAGGTATACATAAAGGTGGAATTCACCATAATAAATTCACATATGCACACTGCACAATTTGGTCAGCCTCATTCCCTTGTTCCTCCTCTTTCCTGTTCCTCTCCACTCCCCATTTATCCCCCTTCTACACTCCATTGATCTCCCTTCCATTTTCATGGTTCGTTCTCTCTCTCTCTCTCTCTCTCTCTCTCTCTCTCTCTCTGCTTATTTTGTTCCAGCTTTCACATATTAGAGAAAACATTTGACCCTTGACTTATTTCACTTATCAGGATGTTCTCCAGTTTCATCGTTTGTTGGCAAATGTTATTATTTTCTTCTTCTTAATGGCTGAGTAAAACTCCATTCTGTATATATACCACATTTTCTTTATCCATTCATCTGTTGATGAGCACCTGAGCTGATTCTATAATTTGCCTACTGTGATTTATGCTGCTATGAAGATTGATGTCCCTATATCTCTGTAATATGCTGATTTTAGTTTTTGATAAATACTAAGGAGTGGAATAGCTGGATTAAGTGATGGTTTCATTCCTAGTCTTTTCGGGGCATTTCCATATTGCTTTCCAAAGTGGTTGTACTAATTTGTGGTCCCATGAACAATGTATTAACATACCTTTCCCCTACATTCTTACCAGCATTTATTATTACTTGTATTATTGACATTCTAACTGGATTGAGATAAAATCTCAATGTAGTTTTGATTTGCATTTCTCTGATTTCTGGGGATGTCAAACTTTTTTTTCATGTATTTGTTAGCCATTTGTGTTTCTTCTTTTGAGAAGTGTCTGCTCAGTTCTTTTGCTCATTTATTGATTGTGTAATTTGTTTTTCGATATTAAGATGTTTAGGTTCTTAACAAATTCTGGATATTAATCCCCTTCAAAGATATACCTGGCAAAGATTTTCTCCCAATCGGCAGGCTCTCTCTTTGTGTTCATAATTGTGTCCCTTGCTGTATAGAAGCTTTTTAATTTGATACTATCTCACTTGGTTTTATTTCTTGAGCTTTAAGGATCTTGTTAAGGAAGTTGGTGCCTGCTCCAGTATGATGGAGTGCTGACCCCATGTTTTCTTCTCACAGTTGCAGTTTCTGGTCTAATCCCTAAGTCTTTGGTCTGCTTTGAGTTGACTTTTGTGTAGGGTAAAAGATAGGGATTAGTTTCATTCTTCTACACATAGATATCCAGTTTTCCAGGCACCATTTGTTTAAAGGGCTATCTTTCCTCTAACATATTTTTGGCAAGTTTATCAAGTCTCAGATGACTGTATGTGGATTTCTCTCGATGTTGTCTATTCTATTCCATTGATTTTCAAGTCTATTTTGATGCTAACATCATGTTGTTTTTGTTACTATAACTCTGTATTATAATTGAGATCAGGTATTATAATGCCTCCTGCATAACTCTTCTTGCTCAGGATTACTTTGGCTATTCTGGGTCTATTCTTTAAAATCAATTTAAGGACTGTTTTTTTTTTTTTTTTTTTCCTTTCTAGTTCTGTGAAAAATGGCATTGGTATTTAGATGGGGATTGCATTAAATCTCTATATTGCTTTTGGTAAAATGACCAGTTGGACAATATTAACTCTGCCTATTCAAGAACCTGGGAAGTCTTTCCATCTTCTAACATCTTCTTTAATATCTTTCTTCAGTGTTTTATAGTTTTCATTGTAGAGAGCTTTCAGTACCTTGATTAGATTTAGACCCAAGTATTTTATTTTTTGAGGTTATCATGAACAAGAGAGTTTTCCTGATTTCTTTTTCAGCATGTTCTTTATTGGAGTATAGGAAAGCTATTGATTTTATGTACATTGATCTTGTATCTTGCTACTCTGCCGAATTAGTTTATCAGCTCTAGATATCTTCTGGGGTCTTCTAGATAGAATCATGTCATCAATAAACAGAGAGAACTTGACTTCTTCTTTTTCTCTTTGTGTTTCTTTAATTTCCTTCTCTTGTCTAATAGCTCTGAATAGAGTGTCAAGAACTATGTTGAATAAAAGTGGTGAGATTGGATATCCTTATCTTGTTCCTGATTATTGATGAAATGCTCTCAGTTTTTCCCCATTCAGTATTATGTTAGCTTTGAGTTTGTCATATGTATATTTACAATGTTGAAGTAAGTTCCTTCTATCTCTAGTTTCTCCAATGTTTTTTAAAATAAATTGGTGCTGGATTTTATCAAAGGCCTTTTCTGCATCTATTGATATGAACCTATGATTTTTGTCCTTATTTCTATTATGAGATAAATTACATTCATTGACTTGCATATGTTGAACCAACCTTGTGCTCCTGGGCTGAAACCTATTTGATCATGGTACACTATCTGTTTTTTAATGTGGCTTGGTAATATTAAGGATTTTTGCATCTATGTGTATTAGGGATGTTGATCTGCAGTTTTCTTTCTTTGATGTGTCTTGTCTGCTTTTGGTGTCAAAGTGATATTGACTTTGTAAAATGTATTTGTGAGTACTCCCTTCCTTTCGATTTCATGGAGTAATTTGAGGAATATAGACATTAATTTTTATTTAAAAGTTTAGTAGAATATGGCTGAGAATCTGTCTGGTCTTGGGATTTTCTTTATTTGTAAGTTTTGAATTACTACTTCAATCTCATTGTTTGATATCAGTCTATTTAGGTTATTTTTATCCTTATGGTTCAATTTTGGTAGATCATATATTTCTAAAACATTGTCAATATCTTCTAGGTTTCCTGTTTATTGGAGTATAAATTTTCAAAGTAGTTTCTAATGGTCCTCTGGATTTCAGAAATTTCTGTGGTGATGTTTCCTGTATCATTGCTAATTTTGGTGACTTGAGTCTTCCCTCTCTTTCTTTTGGTGAATTTGGCTGAGGGTCAATCAATCTTGTTTATCTTTTCGAGTTACTGAATCTTTCTTGCACTGATCCTTCATATTATTTTTTTATTGTCCATTTCATTAACTTTAGCTCTGATCTTAATTATTTTCTGTCTTGTACTGATTTTGAAATCCATTTGTTCTTCCTTTTCTAGGGCCTTGAGGTAGGATATTGGGTTATTTATTTGGGATCTTTCTATTTTTTTTAATGTAGGCCCTCAATGCTATTAACTTTCCTCTTAGAATTGCCTTCATATTGTCCCTAAGAGTTTGATATGCTGTATATCTATTCTCAACTGTTTTTAAGAATTTTTTTTCATTTCTCCCCTGATCTTCTGTGACCTATTCCTCATTCAAAAGTGTATAATTTACTGTTCAGGTGTTAAAATAATTTGTTTTTATCTTATTATTGATTTCTGATTTTATTCCACTATGCTCTGGTAGAATGCAAGAAATTATCATTTTTTTCTTATATTGCAAAGATTTAATCTGTGTCCCCAAATATAATCTATTTTAGAGAAGATTTTATGTGCAACTGAGAAGAATGTAAATTCAGCTGTTGATAGATGAAACATTCTATAAATGCCTATTAGGTTCATTTGATTTAGCACATTTGTTTTCATTCTGAAGAGTCTTTATTTAGTTTATGTCTGGTTGATATATTTATTGTTGAGAGGGGTGGGTAAGTGACTGAGTATTATTATATTGAAGTCTATTTGATTATTCATATGGCATAGTTTTTTTTTAATGTATGTAAGGGCACTAATGTTAGAGGAATAAATATTTACAATAATTATATCTTATTTTTGGATGATTCCCTTAACCAGTATAAAGAGACCCTTTTTTCTTTTGATTAATTTTGACTTGTCAGATATGAGAGTAGCTATTATTGCTTGTTTTCTGTTTCCATTTTCATTGAATATTTTTCCAAGCTTTCCCCTACACCTTGTAGATACCTTTGCCTGTAAGGTGAATCTCTTGTAAACAACTTATGGTTGGGTCTGGCTGCTTTATCCATTCTGCCAATGCATTTCTTTAGATTGGAGACTTTAGAAAATTGGTGTTCATGGTTATTGTGGAGATGATTTTAATTTCCTGCAATTTTATTTCTGATGCTTAATTAAATCATGATGCTTCTTTAACTGGCTATGCTTCTAGTCAAAGTCATCCATACAGTGGCTCTAATATTAAGTTTTCATTTCTTCTTCATGAAATATATCACTGAGTATGTTGATTTTTAGTGTTGGCTTAATGGTTATGGATTCTTTTAGTCTCTGCTTATCATGAAAAGCTTTTATATTATTTTCAGTGCTAAAGGATATTTTTACTGGATGTGGCAATCTTGTTTGGAGCCCCTCCCTCCCCCCTTTTTTTCAGGATGTGGTATATAGTATTCCAAACTCCTTGTTTTTAGGGTTTGGGCTGAGAAATCAGTACAACTGTTAATTGACTTATCTCTAAATGTGACCTGCTGTTTTTTTTCTTGCAAATTTTAGTATTCTATCCTTGGTTTGTACATTAGGCAATTTTATTACAATGCATTTTGTAGAGGATTTTTTTAATCTTGTCTATCTGGGCTTTTACATACCTCTCATATTTGGATTTTCACCTCATTTGTAAGTTTTGAAAATTTTTCTAAAATTATTTCATTGCAAAGATTGTGCGTTCCTTTAGTTGTATTTCAGTGTTGTCTTCTATGCCAATGATTCTTAGATTTGGTCTCTTAACGTTATCCCAGATTTCTTGAATATTCTGGCCATGGACTCTTAATATATTTCCCTATTATCAAATTTATTTTCAAGACTATGTACTATGTCTTTGAGGCTTGAGAATCTGTGCACAATCTGGTCTGATCATTTGGTAATGCTTTCAACTAATTTTTCAATTTATTTAGTCTTTATTTTCAAAATTTTAGTTGGATTCTCTTTTGGTTATCTCTCTTTCTGAAATGTTCTTTCTTTTTTTTTTAATATTTTATTGTTGGTTGTTCAAAACATTACATAGTTCTTGACATATCATATTTCACACTTTGATTCAAGTGGGTTATGAACTCCCATTTTCACCCCATATACAGATTGCAGAATCATATCAGTTACACATCCATTGATTTACATGTTGCCATACTAGTGTCTGTTGTATTCTGCTGCCTTGTGTCTCTTGGATTATCTTTAGTTAATTGAACATTTTGATTATCAACTTTCTAAATTCTTTTCTGGCACTTCCTCCACTGTGGTGTCCCTGGAGTCAGTTGTGTTGTGAGTTTTGGGGGGTGACCTATTCCCTTGATTTTTCATTTTTTTAGTATTTCTATCCAGTCTCTGAGATAATTATCTATTCTACATTTACATGGGGGACTACCTCATCCACGTTTATATAAAGAACCAGGCCAAACCCAGTTAGCTCTGAGTCATCTCTTCCGAGCTTAGAAAGGACTGAAGAACAGGCTGATGCATTCCCCTGTCTCTGTCCCCCTCCCACCCTTAGCACAGGTTCTGAGAATCCTAGAAAGAGGGGGCATAAGAAAGGTCTATCCAAGAAGGGAGGGAAACTCATACAGACTTCCCTATAAAGTTTGAACACTTTGGTCAAAGGAGTTCGAATTGAGTGAAAATACTGACACCAAAACATTTGCCCAAAAGAGGACACATAGTTCTTTATAAGGATGCAGATTAAGTATCTTGTGTTTCAATACTTCTGGACTATGATTGCAATTTTTGTTGTCTCTGGTTTCTGATGAGAATGTAAGTGATTCATACCATCGTTCCTTGTGTGTAATGTATTTTTCTTTACTTTTTTTGTTATTTTTTTTAAAGTTTTATTTAGATATATTTCAGCATGATCTTCTTTCATCTTATCCTGTTTGGTATTGCTCAGCTTCTTACATCTGTAAATGTAAATAAGATGTTTTCTATTATTATCTATTTAAACAGGTTTTTGCACAAAGTTTCTTTTATTTTTGGAGCTTCAGTGGCATATACTTTGCACATTTAATATTGTCCCCCAATTCTTGATCTGTCTTTGGTTTCTCCTTGGCCATTTTATATGGTTTCAAGGTCCTTGTCATCGTCTCTTTTATTTTCCTTTTCTATCGCATTGTTATAATTGCTATTTTAATGTATTAATTGATTAGTTGTTTTTCACCCTGAAAATCAATCATGTGCAATTGTTTTCATTACTACTTGTTTGCTTAAAAAAAAAAATGTCTTTTTAATAGACGAACTCTAGATAGGGCAGAGGGATGGGAGGGGAAAGGATGGGGCATGGG
Organism: Marmota marmota marmota; assembly: GCF_001458135.2. Lineage (NCBI taxonomy): Eukaryota > Metazoa > Chordata > Mammalia > Rodentia > Sciuridae > Marmota > Marmota marmota. Next base: position 9,123,615 of record NW_025999990.1, on the reverse strand, counting down.
GTTAGAAATGATGGTGGAATGTGATGGACATTACTATCCAAAGTACATGTATGAAGACACGAATTGGTGTGAATATACTTTGCATATAACCAGAGATATGAAAAATTATGCTCTATAAGTGTAATAAGAATTGTAATGCATTCTGCTGTCATATATAAATTTAAAAATTTAATTAAAAAATATATATAAAATAAAAAGAAAAAAAATAAAAGGTAGCATCTATAGTAAAGAAAGAAAATATCAGTGTAATCTTTCACTTATTAAAGGAATAATAGCAATATTAAAAACAAGTTTATGCCAAAAGATTAGTAATTAGTTGAAATGAAACAAAGTTCCTTCCTGGTAAATCCTAATCTGCTTAAATTGACATGGATTAAAAAAAGATCTGACTAAAATTTATTAAAGTTTGTTCAGAACTTTGCCATAAGAACAACTCCATATTTAGTTAGTTTAATTAGCAAATTCAAATGTCTCAGGAAAAATAAAACATTTCATAAACTCTTTAATAAAACACAGGAAAAGGAAAGTCCATGTAACCTTAATATACAAACCTATTAAAGACGTGAGAAAAAAATGTTATGTTCATACAAGACTTATCCCAGGTAAGAAATTAGTTAACTATTTGAAAATCAATAAATATAATTTACCTTATCACTGAATTTTTAAAAATAAACCATATGATCACCTCAAATTATGCATAAAGTATATTTGAGGGCTGGGGTTGTGGCTCAGCAGTAGAGCGTTGGCCTGGCATGTGTGAGGCACTGGGTTCGATTCTCACACAACATATAAATAAATAAAATGAAAGGTATTATGTCCAACTACAACTTAAAAATAAATATTTTAGAAAATATATATTTGACAAATTTTGATAGCCATTCAAGATAAAATTCTCAATATTTTAGTAAAAGAAGAGAATATCCTCAAAGAGAAAAAAACTGTTCTATGCAAAATAGTGAACATCAAACTTGAAACGAAAACACAAAATGCCTTTCCCTGAATTTACGAAGAAGAACAACAAAAAATATTAATATTATCACATTGGTAATTAAGTTTTAACATGAATATTGGGGGACTTATTAAGGCCATAGCAACATAAAAGAGTCCTTTTCAACATTAGATTAAGTAATGTTTTCTTAGGACCAAAAAACAGGAAACATTAAAAACTCAATAAAACTTGAGTGCTGGGAGCCATTAGCCAAGTAGGTATGACAATTTCCTTGCCAGCGTACCCCATGTTGCTGACATTTGCAGTGACATTGAATGTAGGTGACCTTGCTCAAGGACCAAGGCGGATTAGGGTGTTCCTGGTTTAAGATAATTGGGTTTAGGGCGTTCCAGGTTTAAGATTATTCCTCCTGGGAATAGGGCGTATCCTGCTGCCTGAGTTCCCCTTGAGTTCTCACGGGATTTAGACAGTAATTTTTGGGAGACAGAAGCCCAGTGGGAGTGGATTTGGGCAGAGATGGTGGATTTGGGCAGAGAACGTGGATTTCCCCAGAACGTGTTTGTAGACGGCTGGTGTGAGTTCGGGAATAAAGAGTTGCTGTTTGAATCTACAAGCTGTGTGGTGGCTCGTGATTGTGTGCCCAGCCAGACTGCGGCACTTGAGTTTCATTAAGATTGCATACTTTGGACTGCAAAAGGCAACATTTTTTAAAGAGAGAGAGAGAGAGAGAGAATTTTAATATTTATTTTCTAGTTTTTGGCGGACACAGCATCTCTGTTTGTATGTGGTGCTGAGGATCAATCGAACCTGGGCCGCAGGCATGCCAGAGGAGCGCGCTACCGCTTGAGCCACATCCCCAGCCCTGCAAAAGGCAACATTAAAAAATGAAATGGCCAGTCTCAGGAGGGGAAAGATATTCAAATTATGTATTTCCTACAAAGAATATGTATCTAAAATGTAATAATAACTCTTACAACTAAATATTAAAAGAAAAACTGCCTAATAAATAATGTGGAAATATTCTAATGGATATTTCACAAGGTATAAAAATAATCACTAAATATATGAAAAGACATTCAAAATTATTAGTTAACCATTTATTATTAGTTAACAATTTTAACTATTTTAACAACAGTTAAGAAAATTATTTGCACTTTGCAAATTGAGAGTGTAGTTTGCTTTGGGGAACTCCACTGCTGCTCCCCGAATGGCCACTGGGCAGCCTCTGTTCAGCCTTTCCCTTTGTACTTCTTGAATATTAATTTCTCCTGCCTATGAATCTCTTTGATTTTATACATATTCCTCTGTCGTAGAATTATATTATATATTTGGTATTATTCAAAAATAATATGTATACTATATCATATTTGATAAACAGTATCAAAAAGACTTTAGTTGGAGCACAGCAAGCATTATCAATTCCGTTTCATTACTCTTGAGTGGGGGAAGATGTGTAGCTGTGTAAACGTCAGCCTTTCTCACTAGATGCCAAGCTCATCTATGGCTCACTTGGTACCCTCAGCTCTGACAGAAGGCCTAGAACCTAAGGGGAAAACACTATTGTACATTAATTGAAATTAAACTTAATCAGGCTTGTATTTATTTAATTTAGTGAGAGATCATATTTTCCAATTATAAGCCTCATAGAGTCAAGATGGGCAACAAAGTATATTGTGAAGGTTAAAGAAAAGCCTCATTGAAGAAGGGAACCTCAAAAGGCAGCTTCAAGTTCAAGTTACCTGTTAAAAACAAAAGACATTTTTACCATCCACCTCTTCTGTCCATGGCACTATTTCTTAGCCATGTCCTAACTTAAATTAGATCTTAATAAATAGGGATTTCCAAAAAGATGAACTATTTGTTCCTTAAGTATTACACAGAGACATTCAGGCTTCTTAGATTTGCAAAGAAATTTTCACATTTCAGAAGTGCTTTTCAAACATCTCCGTTTTTGCTAATGCAAGATGCCATCATCAAAGCAAAACTTCAACAGCCAAATGGAAGGAACAAGACTTGGAACAAAGATTTTTTTCAAGGCTACTACCATAGGCGAGAAGGGCCAGAATTCAGCCTTAGCTTTTAAAAGAGTTGAAGTGCCTGTGGTGGAAAGGGTAATAGGCAGCTGTGTTGGCTAATTAGCTGCACCTAAAGGAAAAATAAACTTTGTCTCTTCATCACAGGACAAAGTTTTCCACTTAGAAATAAGTGTCAACTGAAGGTAAGTTAGTCTACTACCTTCCACAGAAACTGGGAGATAAAGAGCATTATCATCATTGATGATTATTACATTGCAAGGCTGGCTGTCAGATCTCAGTCCTGGGTTACAAAACTAGCAAGACACTCTTAAATAAGATTTGTATCTCAGAGGGGTAGAAAGACTTAATGGTGACAAATTGTCTAAAGAAAATGATCTTAAAGGAAAGAGCAGAGTCCTGAGTGGTTAGACCATCTAGATTCTGTAAGCAACTAGTAACAGGAAGGTCACAGGGTAAAAGCCATCTCCGGTGCAGCTGTAGGAAATGCTAGGGCCACCTTGGTCACCATTGCCTTCCTTAGCTATCACTGTCACATTTCAGACATCAGCCATTAGCCTTGACTGTGGAAATTGTACTTACACCAAGAACAGGTCCCTTGATTAAGAGGAGTCAGCTGAGTGTGGGTGATAATATATGGTTTTCTTCTAATGCTCCAAGGCCAGAGCAAGGACACAATAACTTCAAGTGGCTTGCTGCAGTTGTTCACATAAGTACTTTAATAGGGTTATTTTTTCCTAATTGATCAAGGCGACATCTTTCTTCCATTCAATAGTGATGAAAACGGAATTGATAATGCTTGCTGTGCTCCAACGTTTCTTCTCCATACTGTTTGTCAAATGTGATGTAGCATACATATTATTTCGGGAGTAAGAGAGGTTGAATTTAATCAGTGCCTTTTGTTTTCTTGCTATTTGCTTTGATTGCTGCAGTTTAGCTGTTTGGTTCTGTTGAGTCATTATTTGTTCCTCCCCCTCCTTCTTTACTTCTCTTTGTTTCATTAGCATCTTTATTTTATAATTTCTTTATTCTTTGAGCTGTGGCGCTCAGTATTTAAATAATTTTTGCTTCTAAGCTTTTTTTTTAAAATCAGAAACTTTTATATCTAACTAGTTTGAATAAATCTGACCTAAACTTTAGAATTCTATTCTTTTATATATCTGAGAAGGAGTGGCAAACTGCTGAATGATATGGATATTGGCATAATACCCTTTGGTCTTTTCCTCATTGATTGCCTCTGTTGATGGTCACACAACATCCATACTCTTGTAGAGTCACTTTGCTGCTTGTCACCTTGCTGCTTGTTATCTGCTTGTGACCTTGTCACCTTACCAAGTAGAAACTATTTCCCCACTCTTTGAATTAGTTCTGGTCTTACGGCTTGTATTGACCAACAGAATGAAGCCTGGTGAGGCTTTTTTCAGTACTAAGCCTAGGACCTCTGGTGGCTGTCTGCATCTCCCAGGAGAATGAGTCTGGACCACACTGAGGAGAGGAGAGTTCTCAGTTGAAGTGGTCTTACATCAGCCCCCAGCCAACCACCACAGACTACAAGTGCAGGTGAACAGCAAGTCTAGGTGGAGACTGGCCACATCCGTCCATATCAGCAGAGCCTCTCGATTTCATGGGTCCGTAGACTCAGGGCAAAAATAAATGCATATGTTTCCTATTACTAAAATATTGTTGTCATACAGCACTGAGTATTAGATAACATAAACACATAAATTTCTTTTTCAATTATTGTGTACAATTCTCTCCACCCAGTTGTTGGTCAATGTTGTACTGTATGTACCAAGGTACCAAGATTAAGTACTAAAGGCATAAAACAAATGTGAACTATGTCTCAGTCAACATGGGCATGTGAGAAACAAAAAAAAACTAGGCTATATCTGAAATACAATTTGGTGTGTTATATTATTAGATAAGCACATGGGCATAGAGACCCTGATGCGGGTATTTAACGCAGGGATCAAATTGTGTTTCTTGTAGTGCTTGGTACATGTGGGAATCTTGAATTAGGATGTGTAGAAACTAAATATGTTCAAAAAATGTAACAGAAAAGCATTCTAGGAAACAGGAAAATTATCTCTAAATAATGGAAGAGCAAAGGATACTGGATAAATGACAAATAGTTTTAGAAACTAATGGCTTACATGGGTTTGGCAAAGACAAGCCTAAAAATTTAAGCAAAACAAACATCTGAACACACACAAACACATACACACACACACAGAGACAACCTCCAAAAGGGATTAGAGCATAAATATCCTTATGTTTCATAAGTTTGATCTCCATCCTAATAATTATAGAAACAAAAAATAAAGGTTAATAAAAACTATAGTTGCGAGGCACAGTGGTGCATGCCTGTCTTCCCAGTGTTTTGGGAGGCTGAAGCAGGAGGATTGCAAGTTCAAAGCCAGCCCAAAGCAACTTAGTGAGGCCCTGCCCCAAAATAAAAAAATAAAAATAAAAAAGGGCTTGGGGTGTGGCTCAGTGATTAACTGTCCCTGGGTTCAATCTCTGGTGCCAAAAAAAAGAAAAAAGAAAAAAAAAAAAACACTACAGTTGATGTGATGTGAATATTAAAAGCATTTCAGGAACTTTTTATTGCAGCCATAGAGTAAGAAAATGGGGGTGGGGGACAGAAGCAAAAGCAATTCAGTAGACGTCTGGTCAGTGAGCCAGGAGATAAAGGAGGAGGGTTGGTGTACCTGCAGCTATAGAGACAAAGCAAAGAAAAAGCAAAAGAATGGAGACCTATACCAGTGTTCAAGGAGGTACTTCATTTAATGATAATGAGAAATAGGGATGAAAGGAGGGAGGGAAGGAGGGAAGAAATGAGGGAGACGGAGAGGGCAGAGGAGGAAGGAGAAAAGAGAAAAGAATAAAAGTGAAAAAACAACTTCCACTCACCTATACGGAAGGAAACCCAGAAATTCAGATACTAAGTGACATAAGTTACATGACTAGGCGTTTTGTGGGAACTTCCAGAATATTCTGAGGCCGTGGCTTCCTGATGAGTGTAAATGGGGAGATGGAAACAGCAGCATGGTAGGAACGTTGACCTCGGTAATGTTTGGAGACTGGATTTATGCTGCAAACTGTGAATACATCTTAACCTTTGGTTATGTCTTCATTGTACAGAGTTTCTCAAAAATAGACCCCAAAAGGTCCACCATTCTTTTCATTCTTTGGGGATACAATATCTTTTCCTATATTTCTTCAATTCAGGGTTCCTGGTGACCTCTCTTGACTAAAAGTAGTCATGTATAAAAGTGACACTATGCAAATCTTGAGCCTGGCCTTAAGAGGCTCTAGTATCCTTCTTCTCAACCAGCACTACCTGACCGGGGAGCTGGTCATAGGCACGAGTGAACACAGCCGAGACCCAGTGCAGGACTTCTAGCTGATCCACAGAATGAACTTCCACAAAATTGTGATCTACGTAGATGGCTGTTGTTCTAAGCCGTCATGTTGATAATTTTGTAGACAATGAAAGCCAATGGATAACTATTTTAAAAACTATGTTTCCAGAGCATCTTGGCTTCCAATTGGAACAAGCGTATTGCGACTGTTCCTGTTCTACATTCTGCAATAGTATCTGCATATTGAATTTGTGACATAGGAATAAAAAGTGAAGAAAATGAAGCAGGGTGGAAAGAAAATGATGACTTTCTACTTAACTAAACTAGGTAGGGATAAAATTGATAACCTTTACGGTTTGAATTCATAAGCCCATTTTACCCTCAATTTAGTTTTATGTCTTCAAAAGCTTTGGTTCAATTTTACAGATTTCATAAAAGAAATAATTTTCTTTTGAAATTTAGGAATTGCTCTTTGGTTCAATTAAACCTTGATGCCAGGACAACTAAAGCTGTTACCCAGTTGACTGTCCTGCATATCTTGGCCAAGTGAATGCATGCTGCATTTTTCCTTTATCTGCCTTGGATGAATTATTCATTGATTGAACTCACATTTCCAGGAACACAGATGGAAAATGGTTTAAAAAATGTCCCATTTTAATAGAGCATTCTATTTTTTCCTCATTAAATGTCCTGGTATAGTTGACCATTGCTTCTAACCAACTACAGCGATGCCCCCCCGTGGCTCATTATCAACGGAGGTTCTTTTGCTCACATAACGTTCTTTTCTCTACACCTGAGCTTGCTACACCAGAAATGCCTTTACAATCCTCATATTTGAAATAATATTTTATGTTCTTTCCCTGCCAAATGAAAAATATGACTTCAGTATGTGGGGTTGGGAGAAATACTTGATTTCTTTTCCTTCTCTCAACGTGCCTTCTTTTCTTCTGTTCTTCTTTGTTTCTTTGTTCATTTTCCAGAATACCCCGTTATTGTTTGTAGGTTGTTTATCAGCATGGCTTCCCATCCAATTTTTGCATTAACTCCTGCCTCTTTTAAATGTTTTATGTTTTGAGACCATGAAGATTTTTTTCCCTAGATTAAATTTTACACAGTCAAAAGAAGGAATTTCGAAATCATGCACTTTGTATTCTAATCCAAGCTGTATCATGTTCCTGTTAAGAAAGAAGTCAAATAACCTAAATTATTCCCATTACCTTAACTGTAAGACAAAGTCATTAACCCTATTTTAGATAATGGTGTAAGAATCTGATTTGTATAAGTAACAAAAATACTGGCGACATAGATGGTGCTTTAACATTATAGAATTGTGAAGAGATGTCAAAGGAGTAAGACGAACAATAAATTTCTAAAATAATTTGAAGTAGAAAAAGGATTTTCTTGGACTTAATTTTTATTTTTTATTTTTTGTATTGGGATTGAATCCAAGGGCGCTTAGCCACTGAACAACATCCTCAGCCCTTTTGTGTTTATTTAGAGACAGGGTCTCACTGAGTTGCTTAGGGCCTTGATGAGTTGCTGAGGCTGACTTTGAACTCTTGATCTTCTGTCTCCTCCTCCCATGCTGCTGGGACTACAGACATGCACCACCAAGCCCAGCTGGACTTAAAAATTTAAATGACCCTAGAAGGGTAATAAAAATTAACATTTTTTTAAAGGAAGAAGGTTTTCAAATATTGGAGCTCCTAAAGGATATTTCTGGGGTCTTTTGAAGAGTTAAAGTTGAAGCTTCTGCATTCTCATGATTAATCTAAGCCATACATTCCAAGCCTGGAAGCTGTCATCTGTCTGTCTTACCTACGTACCTACCTAATTACCAACCTACCTTCACCTCACTATCGACACACAGGCAGGCCTACACATTCTTCAGTAAGTCACGGAAAAGGCTTTTTTTTTTTTCATTATGGTATTTTAACCTTCATCAGAGAAAAGTTGTCTTTAAAGAGAAAATATTTCTAATTCCATATTCACAGCTGTTCTTTGATTTTTCATCTCTTTTTAAACCACATTTTTTCACTTCATGAGCTTGGCACATATCTTATTCAAGAAAGTGTTACGCATTATCTAATGTACAAAGTAATATATATTTAAAATAGAGGTTTCATAGACAAAAAAAGATTAATTTGCTTTTTGTTCATCTCATTCTCCATTTTTCTCTTTATCATCACTTTTTTCTATGCTCTTTGGTAACTGAGAAAGACATAATGAGGAAATTATAAGGAAAAAATTCACTGCCTCATAAAAGTATGTGTCATAAGGTGAAATTAAGATTTCAACCCTTTCTGGTAGCTGCGCTGCCTTGGATGTTATTTATTGCAAGAGTAACAGATACAGTTTATTTTTAAAGCTGTAGAATTGGTTAGATGACAGAATCACTAGGTCTGCATTTTCTCTTTGTGGTCTCCAGAGGGCAGTGTTCATTCCTCCAACACTGTAGGAGACTCAAAATAGCCACCTATCTGTATCTACCTACTAACCTCCTACCTCACCCACTGACTTCATACCCATTCTTTTGGGTAGAAATTAGAAAAACCCCAATGACAAAGGTTTATTTATAAGGAATATATAAATATATTGTGGTTTAAGAAAAGTTATTAGCTGCTTTCTTTGCATTTCTGAAAGAGCAGATAACCATGTAGCCAACTAATTCTTCTTCTGAACCTTCCATAATAGTAAATACTGAAAAGAAATATTTTACTTTCCTTCAAAAATAAATAGCATTTCGATAGATACTGGAAATTGCCCTATTCCCTACACAACCAAAAAGACAGATCTAGAAAATTGAAACTGATTTTCACCAGGATGACAAGTTCTCTGAGAATGCAAAGTGTAGTGTGGTGACACACCTTGGACAACACTCAGGTCCCTGGTGTGTGGCAGGGAGGACTTAGATACTCCCTCTGCAGAGGGCTTTCTTTTATATTTACTGGTTACATTGTTAATATCAAGACCAATAAGCAACCACTTACAAGCTATTAGTATTATTTTAACTGTTGGGGAATGTGGGGATTTAAAACTTTTATTTAACTAACAAAACTTTTAACAGTTATCAAAATGATCATTTTACAGAGACTATTTCAGTTAAGTTAGAGAAGAGAACCTTGAATAGGAGTACTGAAAATTTGAAGCAAGTGGGGAGATTCTGGTTACAGGAGAACAGAGACAGTGAATGAGGACCATGGAGAAGGTAAAGATAGCATGTTATAAATAATTATACATAAAATTCCATGACTACATTTCCCACAAATTGAAACAAAGTTGTGACTAATGTTTAAAAATGCAAGAAATGAAAAAAATGCACTATTTTTATATGATACGCTTGTCCACTCACATTTGTCTCTAATTATTAGTAGGACCTGGTCACATAAAATTTTATAAGGATAAAATAAATTTTATAAGGATAATATTAATATATATATATATANATATATATATATATATATATATATATATATATATATATATATATATAAATGCAGGGGAGCCCAATTTTCTAAAATCTACTGCAGGAAAATTAACACTGTGGGGGTAGGGAATATAGAATGATTGAAAGATGTTCTTAACAAATTGTGACATTTTTCTTTTCACTCTTAATGAGTAAGAATTGAAACTCCCATCTATCGGGTTCTTCTTTAAGATGAGCACTGTAATTTACATGCAAAATAATTCAGGTGGAGCTATTTGGGGAGCCTTGGTGTAACAGAATCGCCATTTGTCAGAGATTATTACTCTAGAAGGCTCCCTAGGAGAGGCATAAATTTGCCCTGAAATAACACGTTGCAGGATAACAGCAAGGAGCTTGTCTCTGCCCTGCTCACAGCCTGCACACCTGCTCAGAGGGACCTGCCTACTGAGCCCCTCAGGCCAACCTGCTCACTCATGTGTCATTCCAGCCCTTAGTTAGGAGCTACTGGAGCGATCACAGAAGCATCACATCACCTACGAACATAGACAGGATGGATGTGTTTCCTTTGAAACCCTAAATATTTTAAGAAGGAAGGCTAGTTTAGTAGATAGATATCATATATTGGAGTCAAATAATCTCAGGTAAAAATCTCAATAGTTTGATTTATTAACTCTGAAGCTCAGAGCCCTCATATCTAAATTAGGAATAATAAAGCCCAGTAGGGTTATTGTGGAGATTAGGATTGCTTCAGCCGAAGCATCTAGAACAGGACCTAATAGATGTCCGGAATTCCCTCCCGTGTTGGAGTCTGGGCGCCTTTTGTAGAACAACTACAGATATTGTCCTTCATGTGAGCTGACAGAGAACCTACCAGCAGCACTGCTCTGTGTTCTGAGCAGCGGTGCTGACCCATTCTGTCATGCGTCCCTGCCACATTTAACTAATGGATGCTGGTTATTAAGAGCTGAGTGAACTATAGGGTGATTGTAGCCATGCAACTGTAAAGAGCTCTGTGGCCATAAATGGGGTCACTCCTTGTGCTCATTCAGCGCCAAGTTCCAAACAGCACCATTTTAGCTACTCTGTTCTTGAGTCCCTTGTAAGGCAACTTTAGTTCAGAGATTACCCTCTGAAAGTGGGATCAGGCCTCCTTATTATGGAGTGCTGTTTTAGTTAATTGCATTATTAAGCCTTTGCACCTTCTTCATCCATATATAGCTCCACTGTCATTCTGTCGTTTTGAAGGAGTGATATGCGGGAGAGTGCTCATTTACCAGGCCTACACTAATAGTTGGTAAATGTGGTCTTACTAAAACTCAAATGAAAAGCTAAACTCAGCAATTTGATCCAAATAATGAGCTACCAATTATTTTAAGGATCTTAAAGAGTCCCTTTTGGTTATAAATTGCTGTTTGCAGATTGCTATCTAGTCAATCATTTTCACCACAAAGCCCCTTATTATGTAAAATGGTCTTAATCATTAAAAGTGTTTGGCATATCAGAAAGTCAGACAGCACAAAAACACCTAACAATACATTCTAAGTCAGCTGCAGTGAATTCCAACTTTATCCGGTTCCAAAGAGAAAATTCGATTAACATATTTTTGGTGGATGAGTATCAGTGGGTTTCCGTGGCATGTATTATTTCCACTGGGGACAGGCATATGGCTAAGCAGAAAAAGAACCAACTGTTTTGATTCAAAGGCATTTGTTCAAAGAAAACCATAAATAGACATCCTATAGAGAAACATGGCAAGACTCTTCGAGGCACTATAATTTATAAGTCATTATGTATATAGTTCTAAATACACATCTACATGTGAATGGGTCCTGTACAAAGGACCTCTCATGAAGGAATAATTAATGTTGTAAAATAATATTTCCCTTCCCCATTAGAACAGCTCCCTTAAATGATAGATGTTTTCTTTATAAAATATCTTTGTTTTTCATCATTCACCTAAAACATCCCACAAATCAGCAGTGAACAGGATTATCATAAACACAATTTTTTTTAAAGAAAAAGCATGATATGCTTAGAGAAGACTTCTCAGCCTAGGAAAACCAGTAGATGCATTTTCTAGTGTTAGTGTTAGCTACATGCAAATTTATTAGTTCAAGACAAAGGTCTTTGAGATTATTTACTATATCTCTGTACCCAACATATTCAGTGATACTCGGGTCAAAATTGCCAATGTGCATTACAACAGGTTGTTGTATTTTAGGCTGTTAAATTACAAACCTATAAAAGGTAAGTTTTGCTCAAGTAAAGAGCAAAGGCGAAGGCAGAGTTTATTACAGAACAATAAAAATCTCTTCTTTAAAAGAGAAAGTAGTTCACATACAAAGAATAAAATGTCAGGAGAACATCACCTCTAGACTTACTCTTGCAGGCTGTAGTCCAAGCTCCTCCTGAGGAACCACAGAACAATTCCCTCCTTTACTATGAATTGATGGATGGATAGCCAGGGAGGGGCGCTGTCCTGGGTGCTGAAAATACAACTGCAAACAAAAGTCAGTGTGCACATGGAAATGCTCCAATGAGGAACACTGATGGCGGGCGAAGAGTCAATTCTATCCTGTAACAGTGTGGAGTGGTAAGAGCACAGGGGAAAATGAAACATCAGAAAGGTAAAGAGAATAGTGCGCTAGTCGTCAGGCAGAGTGGACAGGAAAACCTCCCTAAGGTGAACTTTCATTAAACAATTAAAGACAGTGGGAGAAGCAACATAGTAGGTATGGGAGGGAGGAGAATTCTGAGTTTATAATGGCAAATTCAATCATCCCAGTGAGGAAATAACCTGGGATTTCCACAAAACCCCAAGACCAGTGCAGCTAGGCATAGAAGGATTAAGGGGAAAAATAATAGAAATAAAGCAGAGGATGGCACATTCCTTATCCCAGCAGCTTGGAAGACTGAGATGGGAGGATCATGAGTTCAAAGCCAGCCTCGGCATCTTAGCAAGGTCCTAAGCAACTTAGTGAGACCCGTCTCTAAATAAAAATCGGTATGTATACATAAAAGGTTGGGGATGTGGCTCAGTGGTTAAGTGCCTCTGGGTTCAATCTCTGCTACCAGATAAAGAAAAAGAAAAAGGAAAGGAAATGATGCAGAGGAGAAAGAATAAATGAATGGGCCAGGTTGTGTAGGAACTTGGTTTTCATTTGTGGATTTTTGACAGAAGAGCAGACATATTGTTAGAGATCATTCTGACTGAAATGGCTTAAATTTAAAGAGACAGCAGTCAGCAAAGTTTGTCACTTTTCTTCCGCCAAGTTCAATTACAAAGGTGCATGGAGCATGCTGACTGAGACGTAGTTAGGCTTGGGGTTTTACCAGGCTGAGGAGGATATGTGCAAGAAAGCTGATAACAGTACCTTTTTTTGCAATTGTGGTAAAATATGCATAGTATACAATTCATCATTTAAACCCTTTCCATGTGTAGCGTTCAGGGGCATTAATATATTCACATTGTCATGCAACCTCACCAGTCTCTTTCCTCAGAACTTCATCATCTTCCAAAACTGAATCTGTTCCCATTACACAAAAACTCCCCATCCCCCTTTTCCCCAACACCTGTCAACCATTACTTTACTTTCTGTCTCTATGAAGTTGACTAATTCATATCTCACATAAGTGTAATCATACAATTATTTTCCTTTTGCATCTGATTTATTTCACTCAGTATAATGTCTTCAAGGTCCATCTGTGTTTCAGCAAGTGCCAGCATTTCATTCTTTTTTAAGGCTGAATAACATTCCATGGTATGTATATACCATAGTTTAGTTTTTCATTCATCCATTGATGAACAGTTGAGTTGTTTCCAAGTTTTGGCTATTGTGAATGCTGCTACTATGAATATTACTGTGTATACATCTGCTTAAGTCCCTACTTTTACTTCTTCTGCATATATACTCAGTGGAGGAATTGCTGAATCACATGGTAATTCTATGTTTAAGCTTTGAAGAACTGCCACTTTTTTCATAGTAGCTACACTACTGTATGTTTTTCACCACAATGTCCAGTCCTCCAGTTTCTCTGCAGCCTCACCCATACTTGCCATTTTGTTTTCTCTTTTTAATTTTTTATTAAAAATTAAATTCAAGTGGGTGTGAAGTAGTATTTCATTGTTTTGATTTGCATTTCCCAGATGAATAGTGATATTGAGCATCTTTTCAAGTATTTAGTGAACATTTATATATATTCTTTTGAGAGATGTCTATTCAACTATTTTGCCCATTTTTTTAAAAAAATGTTTTTTAGTTGTCAATGGATATTTTTATTTTATTTATTCACACGTGGTGCTGAGGATTGAACCCAGGGCCTCACATGTGCCAGCAAGCACTCTACCACTGAGCCACAACTCCAGCCCAACTTTACCCATTTTTAAAGTTAGTTTATTTTTGTTGTTTTGAGGTATAGGAGCTGTTTATATATTCTGAGTATTAATCTCCTTAGAAATATGATTTGCAAATATTTTCTGTTGTTCTTTGGACTGCTACTTCACCTGGTTCAATGTGTCCTTTGCTGTACAAAGGTTTAACATTTTGATGATATCTATTTTCCTTTTGTTGCCTATGCTTTTCTTGTCATGCACAGAAATCACTGGCAAATACAACGTTTTTTGTTTGTTTGTTTTGTTTTGATTTTTTTTTTTTACTTTTAAAAGTTTTATAGTTTCAGCATTCATACTTAGGCATTTCATTCTTTTGTTAATGAATTCAATTCTGAGTTCCTTTCTGATTTTGGTATAAAAAAGTATCCTCTTGCTTATGAATACAATTTTTTTCCAGTACTGTTTGTTGGGAAAAACTGCCATTTTCCCTTAGAATGGTCTTGGCACCCTTGTGGAAAATGACTTGCCTATAAACGTAAGGCATATTTTGGGGCTCTTGATTCTAGGCCACTGTCTATACATCTATCTTAATAGTAACACCACATGACTTTGTTGATTATAGATTTGTAGCAAATTTTGAAATAAGGAAGCATGAGACCTCAGCTATTTTTCAAGACTCTTTTTTGGCTATCCTTGAGATTCCATATGAATTTTAGGATTAGTTTTTATATTTTCACAATTAAATGTTGGGGTTTTGACAACATGATGGGTAGTACAGATGCTTGATGAAATGAACTCTTTAAATCTATGAACATGAATATTTGTGCCTTCTTTATTTTTTTAACATTTTCTAGTTTTCAATGTACAGATCTCTTTTGTCCCATCAGTGAAGTTTATTTCTAAGCATTTAGTATTTTTGATGCTAATGTAAACAAAGTTATTTTCCCTTCAAATTGTCCACTGTTGCTGTATAGAACAACTGTTTTGTGTATTGGTTTTGTATCTCACGACCTCACTGAATTTGTTTATTTGTTAGTTCTAAAAGATTTCTCTTGATGAATCTTTAGGTTTTTCTACATAAAAGATCATGTCATCTGCTAAAAGACATAATTTTACTTTTTCCCATCCACTATACATACCTTTTATTTCTTTTTGCTTTCCTAAATGCTATGGCTAAAATTGACAGAGTGATAAAATAGGGTATCCTTTTCTTGTTCCTGATCTTAAAGGCAAGGAAACTTTCATTTTTTCACCATTGAATATGATGTTAGCTGTGTGGTTTTCCTATATGGATTTTATTAGGTTGAAATAGGTTCCTTCTATTCTTTCTCTAGTGTTGTTATCATGAAAAGGTGTTGAACTTTGCCAAATGCATTTTCTGTCTCAATTGAGATGATCATTTGGTCTTTGTTGTTCATTGTTGATGTGATGTGCTACATCAATTTTCATATATTGAACCATCCTTGGTTCCAGGAATAAATGACAGTTTGTCACAATGTATAATCTTTTAAATAAGCTTTTTGAATTTAGTTTGCTAGTATCTTGTTAAGAATTTTTGCATCAAATTTCATCAAGGATATTGATCTGCAGTGTCCTTATCATGTTTTTGTGTGATTTTTCTGGCTTCATAGAATAAGTTAGGGAGTGTTGCCTCCTCCTCTAATTCTCAGAGGGTTTGGGAAAGATGGGTGTTAGTTAAATGACTATTAGAGTTGACCAGTGAATTTAGCTGGTCTCGGGCTTTACTGGGTTGAAAACTTATGAGTACTGATTCAAATTCTTTACTTATTATAGTTCTGTATAGTTTCTGAGTTAGTTTCTATCATAGTCTGTATGTTTTGAGGTTTTTGTCCATTTCCTCTGTTACCTAATATGTTGACATATAATTGTTCATAGTACTCTCATATAGATTTTTTTATTTCTGCAAACTTATTGGCAATATCTCTACTTTATTTTTTTATTTTAATCATTTGAATCTTATCTCTGTTTTTCCTAGTTACTCTAGCTAAAGTCAGTCAATTTTACTGATTATTTAAAAGAATTCTTAGTTTCATTGATTTTTCTCTATTGTTTTTCTATTCCCTATTTTATGTACCTTTGTTGGAACTTTTCTTTGTTTCCTATGGCCAACTTTCCTTTTTCTATTAAGGTTTAAAGGTATTTTGTTTATTTGAGAACTTTTATCTTTTTCAATGTAAGCACTTAAAGTTGTAAATTTCCCTCTTAATATTGCTTTTGATGCTCTTCATAATTTTTGGCACGTTGGGTTTTCATTTTATTTGTCTCAAGATATTTCCAATTTCTAACTGTATTTCTTCTATGCCTTATTGCTTGTTTAAGACTGTGTTATTTAATTTTCACATATTTGTTCATTTTTCAATTTCCCTTTCATTATTGTCCTTTACTCCATTATCATTAGGAAAGATCTTTTATGGGATTTCAATTTTTAAAAAATTTTTAAGGTTTTTTTTTTTTTTTTTTTTTTTTTGGTGGTCAACCATATGGCTCATTCTGGAGAATGTTCCACATGTACATTTTGTTATTAGGTAGAGTGTTCTGTGGATGTCTGTTAGGTCCAATTGGTGTTAATTTGAGTGTTTTTCATTATTAATGTTCTGTCTGATTTTTCACTAAGTTCTTTTTTTAAATTATTTCTTACATACATTACAATAGAGGAGTGCATTACATTCATATTTTTTTTGCATTACAATTCTTAATACACCTTATACCACAATTTATCAAATCTCTGTTTGTATATAAGGTATGTTGACACCAAAATCACATCTTCATACATGAATTTTATATAATGATGACCATCTCCTTATGTACCATATAATATATAAACTTGGTAAGAAGGGACATTAAAATACGAGAGAGATAAAAGGAAAAACACAACATTGGACTGATGAAAGCATTATTAGAATCTAGTTACTAGAGAAAGGAAAGGAAAAATAGCAAATCATGATTGGAAAGAAATATAGCTGGAAATGAAATCATGTTGTATTGCTAAGTGTATATTGTGACCATATGAGCAATAGGCTACAATAGGCAGGATGACAATGTGGACAAAGTGAGAAGATGGCTTCAGATCTGGACACTGCGGATCCATTATATTGGATTGATGACCTCAATGGCTATGGAGTTACTGAGAATAAGAACCAGAAGAATGGTGGAAACAAATCATCAACAGCATGCTCATGTCTTTAAGGAGCCAGGGGGATTGTCAAGGAAGACAGTGGATTATGGCACCAAGATTGAGAAATATGTGGAGAAACCTGATTCCATAGGCTTCAAGGGAACTTGTTTATAGAATAATCTAGAAATAACAATGAGAAATCCCAATTCAGGAGCCATCACAGAAGATGTGAGTGAGATAAAATTGCTATTATTTGAAAGAGCTGTAAGACTAATTATATCCCCAGCAAAAAAAAAAAAAAAAATCAGCTTCAATGACACGAACTTCTGTCAAAGAGATTGAAAAAAACAGAGATGATGCTAATGAGTTGACTGTGAATTTCAAAGCATATAGTAGGAGGCTTTAAATGTGTCAGTGAGGTGGTGAGATAGGAACACATGAAGGATGCAAAGAACACCATATGGGTTAGAGTGGGCATAAGGAGGAAGACACGGAACATAGTGTGCTTCTGTTTAGCAGAGGTAAGAGGAAAGTTAGAGCGGGCTGAGTATTCTAACAGTGCACACACATAATCAGTCATGTCTCACGTAGACCCCTTCCTTGAAATGGGTGGTCTCTTCTTTTCTTTCAAGAATGCAATGTTGTCCACTTTCATATCATAGTAACACAGGACTTTAAAGATAATGATGGGGAATTTGCACAAAGAGTCTCACCAGAAGCAGGTAAATCTGATGAGCCTCCCTTTTAAATTATATTCTGTGATGAGCTCTATAAGACAGATATGAAAAGAATTATTGAGTAAAAGTGTATGAGCATTTTTAAAATAGTGACTATTTCTAAAAAAAATCAATATCTTTAAAAAAATATTTTGTAAGACAGCTAGAACAAAAAATGAGGGAAAGAACACAAATTCTACCACTCAGAAAAGAAATACCTTAAATAAGATATAACTTTAAAAGATAGGTCTATGTATATGCAGATAGAAAAAGAATTAGAACATGTTTTATTAAAATATTGTTATACTTCAACCTGGCACGATGGCTCGCACCTGTAATCCCTGTGATTCAGGAGGCTAAGGTAGGAGGATCACAGTTTGAGGACAGTCTCAGCAACTGAGCAAGGCCCTGAGCAACTTAGCGAGAACCTGTTTCAAAATTTAAAAAAAAAAAATTAAAAGGGTTGGGGATGTAGCCAGTGCTAGAGCGCTCCTGAGTTCAATTACCAGTACAAACCAAAAAGAAAATAAAATGTGATAATTTCTTCACAGGTTTTGTTTTTGTATTTAAAAGCTGAACTTTGTTTCATTAAATTTAAAATAAAAGATGATAAAACAAAATAAAGGAAGCTAGAACTTTTGATAAATACTTTTACATGGAAAATAAATTATTTTCTAAAAGTATCACCCCAAAATGATTAATACAAATGTTAAAACATTGAATTTACTATTTTAAGTATATGTGTGAATTTTAGGCACCACTTACTCTCCACCAAGGATGATATTTAAGTGAAAGCGACCAATAGCTGATGCAATTTTGAATAATTTCACAGCAGTGCAAAGCATCTACTCCCATTCAGAATCCCAGTGATCATCCTAAACAATGTGCATTCTGTACATTCATTCTGCCCTTACTGAGCAGGGTTGGCCCATCTGTAAAATTAGTGACATTTCTACTGCTGATATGAAAATGTGGTCTAGAAAACTGGAATCCTCTTGTTCCCAATTTTTCCTACAGTGTTATGTTTAAAACTTGAAGTCTTTAATATAATAGGCAAGAACTGTGTAACTTAATCTTTAGAAATTCAATGAATGAAATGGTGAATTTAGTCACTAATTCATGAAATCACTGAGTGAATTGCATGTAAAACAACCCTGTCTCTCACAGTTAATGTTAGCAGTTATCATTATTGTCTCACAGAAGGAAATAAGTAATATCCAGGGGAGTGTTACTTATATTTGGGTAGCCAAAGCATAAATATCACAGAGACAAAATGAGAAATAAGAGTACATCAAATAAGAAAGGAGAAAGTAACAGATGCCAAACAAACAAAAAAGGAATTACAACAGCAACAAAATTAAAATTCTAAAATTAAGCTATTTATTTTTTTGACTAAATGGAAAAATAAATTGCATGAATCCTAAATGTTGAGTTTGGTGATTTTTTTTATAGGTATATGCCACTATAAGTACCATATAAATCAGAATATATTTACAGTTACCTGGAAGGCACTAAGTTGGGTCACTCCAGTCAGTGACCAAGGTACCTTAACCTCTGTTCTGAACTTCATATAAATGAAATGTTACCCTTATATACTTTTTTTGCATCTAGTTTCTTTCATTCCACATGGTGCCTATGAGAATCATTCACATTATTATTTGTGAATTATTCATATTATTATTTGTCTTTTCACCCCATTGCTGTAAAGAATTCTATTATATGAATATATTACAATTTATTTGTCCTATTGATGGACTTTTAGATTGTTTCCATTTTGGAGCCACTATAAATAAAGCTTCTATTATAAAATTTGCATCTATGTCTGATAAAAGACAGAAACACTTATTATTTGGTACTAACCAAGGAGTGGAGTTGCAGTGTTAAAGAGCATATGCATGTTTAGTTTTAGTTAGATATTGGCAAACAATTTCACAACTAATTGAAACAATTTACACTCCTACCTAGCAATATCAGAGAGCTGTATTTGTGCCACATCCTTGTCAAATTTGATATTGGCCATTGTTTTTTAACTGACCTGATAGGAGTTGAATTATATGTTATTGTGATTTTAATTTGCAATTTTATGATGGATATTGAAGTTGGACATCTATTTATACGCATCTGAATCATTCAGATATCTTTTCCCAGGAAATTTTTGAAGCACTAAGTCTATTCATAAAACACTGGACTGCATATTTATTTATGTACTTATTAAATCTTTCATAGGAGTGATCTATCATCCATCTCCAGTTGTGCATATAAAATCAGAATCAGAGTTTACATTTTTAAAAATTTCTTGCAGAGATTCTTTTGATATAATATCATTGATTCAACTGAAGAGGGCCTTTGCTGTATTTCAGGGGGTAAACTTTCTGGGCCCTTTTTCTAATGAATTTGATGATTTGTCTGTTCTTGTGCAATAGAAAGCACACTGTCTTTATTTCTATGACTTCATACTATCCTCCTTCAAGATTACCTAGGATTTCTAGGTGTTTGAGGTTTGGACACAGAGTTTAGAATCAGCCAAATACATTCCCCAAATCATTCTGCCCCTCTGTAACATTGGCAAAAGGTAGTTTGTTGAAAACTGTCAACTACACTGCGAACTTCATATGTTATTATTGAAGTCCCTTAAAATATGTTTCAGACCTGTTTCTGGCCTTATTTTCCAGTTACTCCTCTTCATTAACCTCGCACTGTCCCCAATGTCTTTATTTAAATCCCCTGCATCTGCCATTGACAGCTGCTTCCCCAGCTGGAAGGCTAGAGAGCATTCAGTGCTTCCTGCACATCTAAGTCTGACTTCTGCTTCTAAAGTTTCCATTTCCATGTTCAAATCCCACTTTCCCAAAACAGCTTTCTCCCTCCCCACCAGCCCATGTTGAACTCCATCATCTGATCTCCCACTGTAGATGTTTCTTAAATCAAAAATATTTTGGACTAGTCACTTATAGCCTTATATTTTTAGATATTCCTTTATGGGACAACATTTGGCAGGAATCCTATCTTCAGAATTTTTCACCCTTGATAAACCTAAAGCTGCTGCTTGTACGTATAAGGTGCTGAATGAAAAAATAACCACAGATTGCTTGGGCTGCAGAACTTTTAAAGCAAGGATAGTGAAATCAGCATTTGCACTATCATGGTAAAAAAATGCAAAGTGAAATTAAAATCTATGTGGCTATTTGGGAGTTTGGCTTTTATTTTCTGTTGCCTGCTAGGACCTGGGATGAATACCTGTGCATCTCTATCTGTCTGTAACTTGTCTTCTCGTGTGTGTGTGTGTGTGTGTGTGTGTGTGTGTAGTTGAAAAAAATCAGGAATTTCATGAAGAAATTATGTTTTATGTACCACCACAGGAAAAGGTCTTTAGCATTATAAACTATTCCAATGTGAAATAGCATATTCAAATCATTTAAAAATATAGATGGTACATAGAAGGAAAACTTCAGGGATTGGTTTAAATGTGCTATATGTTCTTTCAGAAAAAGAGTACATTATGAAGCTTAGGTCCCTGAAAGTTAATTAAACGTTTTTAAAAATTTTTTGAAACAGTTTTATTTAAAGAGCTAGAAGTGCAGTAAAATTATCTTTTTTCCCCTTACTACTCTATATCCTTAATTTCAACAGGCTACATACTAATTCTAATAATCTTTTAATTAATAAAGATCTCTTGAAATTTACTTTAATTAAAAGCAGCCCTTATATCTCTGAACAGTAATGTGCATTTGAACAAAACAATGTAGTTTTAAAATAAGCTTAATCTATCATTTTATGAGGAAAAGAGAAGACCGAAGAAAGGAGATATGCTAATTATCAAATATCGCAAGTAAATAGCTACATTATAAATTACTATCATGTTCTGAGTAACTGAGCAAATAAGATTTCTTCATTTTAATCAAAGACTTATATGTGACACTCTGTTTTTTATTCATTTTTTATTTTTTGCTTTTCTGGAGCTTCATTACTAAAAGTATATCTGATAAATGGGTAAAGTTTTATTAAAGTTAATCAACTGAAATCTGAAAGTGAATATCTTTAATGTTATTTTAACAAAGTCAAATTTTTACAATTGAAATATTTTATCCTAGCTATGGCCATAAAAGAGCTGACTTTAAATGACAAATGGGGCTTGGAGATGTGGCTCAGTGGTAGAACACTTACCTATCATAGGTGAGACCTCGGGCTCAATCCCCAGTACCACAAAGAAAGAAAAGAAAAACAGTGTATTAAAAGAGAAATCAGTGAGAGTAAACCCTTGTTAAAGAAAATGTGTTTAGTCATTTAAGCCAGTATATAAAATAGTCACCAAAATGTGTAGAATTGGAACCATAAATAGATAAGCCAAATTGAGGAAATTATAGACCAAGGCCACTAAGCAAAAATGAGCATAATCAGTAAGACATAGAAGTATTGTAAGAACTCTTAGTTGCCTGATTAATTCACAAGATCACACTTTTAATACTCAAAAAGTTTGTAGAAATGTTGAATTTTGCATTCATTGCAATAGTCTCTT
The DNA here is from genome assembly GCF_001458135.2 of Marmota marmota marmota. Classification (NCBI taxonomy): domain Eukaryota; kingdom Metazoa; phylum Chordata; class Mammalia; order Rodentia; family Sciuridae; genus Marmota; species Marmota marmota. The sequence continues at coordinate 9,101,140 of NW_025999990.1, read as the reverse complement.
TACTATGATTGCTCAAGAATACATGTTTATCCCTCCTAGCCTCTTACAAAAACCATTCTCTTTCAATTGAGAAATCCAATCGTGGAATTAGGTCACTTCGGTTTTCATAGTCCCTCAGGTTAACTGAGGTCTAATTTGACTACAAATTCAGTATACTTTCTCCCAGCCTGTGTACAGGTAATTTCATAGTACTGGATATTTCAAAAAGGTGGAAGGTGGCCAATTACACTTATTTATTGAACACCTTTTGTGTTAGGTATCTTAGAAGGTTAGTAAGGCACATTAGTCCATATACAATTTAAGGAAACTTTAGTTGGGGAAAGAAAATAGAACAAGTGAAAATATAATACCAAGAAGTAGAATAAGCACTATAATGGAGACACAAATCAAATGCAAGCACATCTGACTGAAGAGACACACTATTGAGAACGAAGACTGTGTTTTTAGGGAAGATGATGAAGAAAAAGTATTTTGAAATAGGGTAAAAGCTAGGCTTAATGGTGCATCTCTGTAATCCCAGGAACTCAGGAGGCTGATGCAGGAGGATCACAAGTTTAAGATCAGTCTCAGCAACTTAGTGAGACCCTCTCTCAAAATAAAAAACAAAAATGGCTGGGTATGTAGCTCAGTGAGAGAGTGATCCTGGGTTCAATCCCTGGTACCTAAGTAAATAAATAAATGTCTTAACAGAGGCCAGTGCAGGGTAGAAGGCTGTTCATTTATATATGAATATGATCCATTGACAATTATTATTAATCATTAATGAGAAAACCTAAACCAGAGTGTGGGATAGTTGGCATAGTCATTATATGATGTGATTTTCTTAGTGTGACCATTGATTTTGATGCTGATATCATTTACAGTACCAGAAAATTGTTTTGCTCCTTCACACGAGACTTTTGGTCACATGTTGACTTCTATTATATATGATACTTTGACCTCTACAAAAATTGAAAACTGGAGATTCAAATGAGCTTTTCTTTTCAAAGAAATGTTGGCCAGAGCTAAGGAATGTATGGAAGTGACAAACCTTGAAAAAAATTAATGTCAGCAACTGGCCCCCAGGATTCTGGGGACTGCCCAAGGGTGTGTGTGTGTTTCCCTCTCCTTTCTAGGAGTGTTCTGAGCTTTTCCCACTAATGGTAATTATAAGTCAAAGAGGAATGTGGATAGTTAAAGAATGAGAGTTGCCATAAATAAAGCTGTTAAACATTATTTTTAAAATTTTAATGACAAAATTCATTCCGTCGATATGGAGTAGACCTGAAGTTGCAGTGAAGTTTAATGATTCAAACTAAGTTTTTACTCTCCTTCACATTCTTATTCTTAAAAAAGTCTTTCTTCCCTTAAATGAATGTGCCAAACTTTTCTCCTTTTTTTTTTTTATGAATTAAAGGACCAAAGAAATGTCGTCTACTGTCAGCAGACATTGTGGTGGGCATTTTGGATGCAAAATATAAATCTTCAAAAATGTCCATACCATTACATAGTTCACTTTGTCCATGACTTTGACAATTCTCTAGAATAGTCCAAACAGGTACATTAACCACAAGGGAAATGTCTTCAATTATAATATTCTTCTAAGTGAGGAGTCCAGAGTCCACTCAAGAAAGCAATTAACTACAAATGTTTCTGAGAACAAACGCTGTGCTAGATAAATAAAATAGAATTCCTTCCACCAGGGATCTTATTATCTGCTACCTTGCCATGACCTAGATCAAGATCCCTGGTATTTCACAATATAGTGTGAATTGTGCCCTTAAGTATTTAGCAGAATCAACAAGTACATTGGTTAAGACAACCAAAAGAAAATACACCCAAGCATTACTTGAGGTGGTCAATTTGGTATGTAGGAAAATCTCTTTTGGGGAGTAGATATAAATGAAGAGTTGCCCCATTAGTTACAGGTTTTAGGTGTCTATGTTTGACCTATAGAATTAAGTCCAACAGACTTGCATTAGATCTGGGATACAGAAGCACAAACCATGTCAGGTAAGGATGATGTCACTGGAAACCCACAGCCCATCTGTAATCCATCTCCTTGAAAATATGATCTGATAGTATTTGAAAGAGAAAAGTTCTCAGAGTAATTTTGTCTTCACTATTATTATAGTCCTCAAGAAAAAGATGACAGTCTACCACTTAGAAAACATTGCTCTTAATGATTACTTATTTGCATGAAATCTTAACATAACTGAATTCTATAATTGCTCAACTTCCTCACTAAAATTGCCTAACTTTATTTCTGCACAAACATAATATGCCTATGGTTTTGAAAAAAAATGCATCCTACTAATAACACTAACGAAACTTATTGCAATCTTTCCTGCCAAGATAATGAGGAAAATCATACGTGGACCACTCTTAAATTACATATTGTGAATAATAAATTTTCTTTCTATCAGTCCTGATTTTTCCCCAATGCACTGTGCAATTTATGGTTCCATTCATTCCTCTGAATTGTTTTTGCTATCGCTGATATTAAAAATTTCTAGCAAGAATTGTATAGACTTTGGTTAGGGAGAAAAGGCAGCATTTCACACATTTAATGTGTATTAATGGAAAATACATTGACACAGACATTATTAATTTATTAAGATTATTCAAGGGCAGAGAGAAACAACGTGACCAGTCAAAAGGGGAGTATGATCATGGAATGAAAATAAATTACAGCAGGCAAAATTCCTTTTATGAGGGAATTTCACACAACCCCTTTGTCCAGGCATCTAAAGTGTGAAGTGGTCTTCCGGCACCATTTCCTGGAGGATCATCATAGCGTGGGTGGCTTACACTTCATACTCCCCTCCAAATGAAATCAGGGAATGCCACTTCTGGACAGTAGAGCTCTTATCAGTTGCAAATCCTTTGATTACACTAAATTAGCAAGAGACTTAGGAAAGGAAAAATGAATAGGCCCCCAATATCGTATACATAATGACATAATGACAAGTGTACACCAAATATCCTCTCTGTGTTCTCACAGTGTCATATTGCCTTCACATCCTCTGGCCATATCCTTGTTCCTCTGTTTTGCCCCACCAGGTCCTGAGCACTTTTGAAAGCCCTACGTGATTTAGTCACCCTTGTCATCTCTCCAGTGCTCATGACAGTGACATGCACAGCACAGGCACTGCAGACACGCTTACTGCTCCCTCTGCTCACAGGGATCCCGCGGTTGCCTGTTGATGTGCTTTCCCTCCAGTCTGGGCTGTCTACGGAGAGGCTGAGGCTGCCATCTATGCCAGCGCGTGTCCTCCAGTCTTACAGTAGTTCACACACCAAGGGACTGTGTCTTCAAGGTGACATCTTTTCTCAGGAGATCTGTGCAGTCATGAACTGGGGCTTGCTTCCTGACAGCCTCCTATGGCAGCACCCACAGCTCTGGAGCGGGGAGGAGGGGGTTCCTTATGCTTCTGTCCCAGTCTTGTGCTTTTGAGACTGGGAAGGATCATGTGCCTTTGCTTTGTAGACTTTCTGTCGGATTTCTAACATCTTTTATGCCTGAGTTGGAGATCCCTGCTCAAAAGTGTTCCATGGGAAAGAGCAAAGTGGATTGGTATTGCAGAGCTTCCTGTTCTTGTATACTAACTCGTAATTGTGGAGCTACATGAAATAGTACATAAGAATTAAATTCTTTCAATAATTCATATGGTTCAACATGAAATTATGCTATGAAACCAATAAGCAGAGCTGATTAAAAATTCAAAAAAACCCTTCAGTATCTCCTTCCCAGTTGCCAACTATTTCAGGAGCTTTGGGAAAAGTAGATGAGAGTCGCTTCTAGGAGGACAGAAGAAAGCTGCTACCTCACGTGTGTACATGTGTTGGGGAAAGAGAGTCAAGATATTGGCTTCTCACTGGGCCCTGATGGGGGTCGGTCATCTGGCTGTGCAGTCATCACAGTGAACCGCACACATTGTTTTTAACTGACTAGAATATGAATGCCTTTTCTATATTTGGGCAAACCCTCTGTGTTTTGTCGTGAGGAAGAAGTCACCTCCAACTATTAAAGATGAAAATGCTGGTTGCTTTTCCACCGGGAGTACAAGGCCAAGGGCATGATTCAACCCAATCAGTGAGATGCCTTCTTATCATATTTGTGATCTACAGCCAGAAAGACAAATAATTATGAGTGGTGCCTTGTTATCTGCTGCTGCATAACGAATTACACTGTGATTTAGTGGCTTAAAACATTTTGGTATCTGAGTCTCTGTAGGTCAAGGCTCCAGGCACAGCTGCCCAGGGTCCTCCACTTCAGGTCCTCCTCCAGGCTGCATTCAGGCTGTCTGCCAGGGCCCAGCCACCTCAAAGCTCCAGTGGGAAGGACCCACCCACCACCACCTTGCACAGGTGTCATAGGACTCAGTCCTCTTGGGCTGTCAGACCTCAGGCCTCAGTTTCTCACTGCCTAGTTCTTGGAGGCTGCTCTTGCTCTTGGTCCTGGGCTTCTCCACGGGGCAGCTCACAACCTGGCAGTTTGGTCCAAAGGAACAAGAGGAACCAGAGACAGGCAGAGTGCAAGCTGCAGTTACATCTTCAGTGACCTTATCACAGAAGTGACGTTCCATCACTCCTACCACATTTCATTCATTGGAAGCAAGTTGCTAGCTTTGGTTGACACTAAGGGGAGGGATTTTGTAATCACATAAATACCAGGAGGTGGGGATCCCTGAAGGAACCTTTCAGAAGCCACTTGCCACAGACAGCATGGAATCCATCTGGAGGCGGCAAAGGCAAAGGCTACGGCTACATTGAACATCAAGGGTACAGAAGTTCTAGCAGAAGCGAGAGCAGCAATTTTGTCTGAGACATCATTTCTGACGTGTGATTTTTAGTTATGTTCCTGGCTGAGCAGTTTTTAAACCTGATCCTTTGGGCCTCTCAAAAATTCTTTGAGTTGCCAAATGACCTTGAATAAAATTCCTCTTATCTGCTTAAAATAGCCTATTTGTTTCTGTTGCTTATAAATACGATTCTTGGAGAGAACAAACAAAGCAAAAGAATCTCTGGGTGAGGATAGAAACTTGGTCTTGTCTGCCTTTGTATATCTGGTGCATGACTCTTGGATTGTAGCCACTAAATACATATTTATTAAACTATTGAATGAGTGGAAAGACAACACATCCAGACAGGAAATAGTCTGACACAGGATTATAAGTACAAGTGGAAGATGAAATATGACTTAGAAACTGAACAGGGCAAATAATTCAGAGTGAATGCTCTAGAAAAACAAATCACTAGATAGAGGTTCCTTCAAGTGATACATGATACTTTCTGGGCCTGCTTTAAACATTTGAGTTATCTGAATGGTTGCCTCCAAAATTGCATGATGCCAGACAAGGCAAATCTCCATGAATCTCTGCATGGAAAAAGGACATTAAAAAAAATTCACTGAATGAGAAGAGAGATGGCAGGCAGATTGCAGCAACCCATGAAGGAGTCTTAGAGATAAAAGCTTTCCCTAAAACCTGAGCACAGACCATCTTACAACATTTCAAAAGCTCCACATTTTATTCTTGGTAATTCTGTAACATGTATTATTTGCCTTAGTTTGGCTTCTCCCTAGCAAATTCTGAGAAAAGAATTCAAATGCACTTAGTTTATTTGGAAGGTAAGCCCTAGAAATAGCACAAGAGGAATGGGGGATCAAGATAGGACAGGGAAACAGGCCGGTAGAGGCTTATGGAGTCAGGTACTAGGGGGTAAACAGAAGAGCTGAATCCCACCAAGGAACTCTGGGAGTTGGCACAGAACACACACTACGAGAGAGCAGTGGGTGCACTGGGATATTTCCTCTGACCCCTGTGGCTCATGTCTTCAAGAGGGTCTCAGAGAGCACAAGCAGTGTGGGTGGGCAGAGAGAACCACAGGCCCCAGAAGCTACAGCACCAACAGTGTCTCACGACTTAAATGGATTTGCTGTGCTAAGTATTTATTATCTTGCAAAAACTTTGAGAACTCAATATAATGTATTAATTTTGGAGATGTGGAAAATTGCAGCTCAAAAACAAGGTCTTTTGGAGCTCAATTATCTCTAATTCCAAAACCTTTATGGAAATAAAGCAGCACCTCTTCACCTAATAGAGACAGACACAGAGACAGGGATAAGAAGCCACTGGCAGACGTCAATGCAGAACAATGGGGAAGGAAATCAAAGGCAATTCAGTGTCCCAAGATATATTCACTCTCTCTAAAATTAAGTTTGTTACTCAAAGCCAAGGACTAAGTACGGAAAAATGAATCCCTGGGTCCCTCTGGTCAAAGTCATTCATGTTTCTTCTCTTCATATGAATCTCCTTGAATTGGGAACAAGGAAAAAACATTTGTGAAAGATTTCCTAGTTGAGGAACGATGAAAGGTGAACTTACATCAGGGTGTCCTGGGTTGAATAATGGCCCTCCAAAAATCCATGTTCACCTGGCACCTCACAATATGACTTTATTTGAAAATAGTCTTTGTAGATGTAATTAGTTAAGATGAGGTCAGGCTGGGTTAGCATAGACTTTAAATCCAATGACTAAATCCTTAGGAGAAGACCATATAGAAAAAGGCAAGAAGGCCATGCAGTGACAAACAGAAGAAAGCTGAGTGTCACAGGAGCCACCAGAAACTAAGAAGAAGTGTGGAAGGATTTAACCTGGAGCCTTCAGAGAGAGAGACTGGCCCTGCCCACACCTTGATTCACACCTGTAACCTCCAGAACTGGGAGAGAGTACACTTATGTTGTGTTAAACTACCTAGTTTGTGGTAATTTGTTATAGAAACCCCAGGAAAGTAATTTAGGGTGTCATAGGCTTCATTTTGTCCCCACCCCCATATTCATTTGTTGAGGTCCCAACCCCCAGTACCTCAGAATGTGACTGCATTTGAAAATGGCCCTTTAAAAAGGCTCTGGAGGTAACATCGGGGTATACATGTGGGTCCTATTCTAATCCAATTAGGAACCTTACAAAGGAAGAGGTTAGAACACAGAAAACAGGTCATGTGACAACGATGGGAGGACATGGTCAAAGATGCCACCTGCAATCCAAGGAGAGAGCCTGGGATTCCAACCTGCTGCACCCTGATCATCCAATTCTAGTCTCTAGAACGGTGAGAAAATAAATGCTGTCATTTAAGAGACCTAGTCTGCATTTTGTCCCAGAAGCCCTAGCAAACTAAGACAAGGGATGGAGCCGAATGGAGGGAAGGTGAAGAGTCAGCTTCCACTTTTGCGTTGCTACACGCCTACTGCTCTACTGTAGGGGAAGAGGATACTTCTGTGCAAGGCTGCAGGATCCACTAAGGAAGGAAGATGAGACAGAAAATGTGCAAAGTTCTCAGGGCAGTGGGTTCTGCATGTGCACTGGAGCTCTGTGCTGCAGTCACTCAGTTGGGGGATAAGGGTGACTTTGAGTCTGAAGACCTTCTTGTATTCCCCTGGATGGTGTATGTGGTCATCTCTCAGCCAGTGCTCTCTTTTTTCTTTATCTGAGAGTGCTTTTTACATGGAGTACACCTCTGATTTTAGAGAAGAAGAAAAGCAGTGATAGAATTGGTGGGTAGATATTAGGAGCTGGTAACATCTGGCAAATATGGACATGGGAATCAACACGTCAAGTTCTTTCAATACAGCCATCAGGATTTGAAAAAAAAAAAAAAAGACACCCCAGGAAAACATTCAGTCAAGAAATTTAAGAATGCACATTTGATTTATGCCTTCCTTACAGTGTGGCTTTAAGTTACCTGAGCCTCATTTGTGCAACTTCTGTGTATAGTTTTATGTATAATGTCATTGCTCCCAAACCAGACAGCCACCGAAGCACAGAGATTTTAGGACAGAAATTATTGTGCAGAACAGAAATACTACAGTATTTTTTTTTTTGGTGTGTGTGTGTGTGTGTATGTGTGTGTGTGAGTGAGTATGTTGCTTTATAAAAGGACAATCCTGTCCATAGAGGGAAGACATCACTATTGTAGTCAATTTTCTGAATGCTATGTATTTTTAAAACTAAATGTATTAAAATTTTTATGTCAAAAGAAGCAAGGTTGCTACATGATTTTTCAGTTTAGATAAAAGGGTCTCCTTGTTTCAAGTACTGCCTAGTCTATCTACACTTCAGTAAAAATTGAGTTTTATTTGCTACACGAGAAGGTACAAACTGGAGAAGAAGATAAAATTTCTCCGATTCCTCTGGATGAGAGACATACCTGGGGGTGTCTTCCACAGCAGCCAGTGTATGAAGAGCAAGATGGGATTGGTTTAGAAGGAAGCACTCTGTGCTTTAGAACGAAAGGGAGAAGAGTGAGAGGCTTTTTGGTTTAGACACACTCTTACCTTTTGTTACTTGGGATTTTAAATTTTTCAGCAGAGCAACTCTTCCATTATTGTTTCCTTCCAAGGTAATGGCCCCTTCTACGAGAATCAAACCAAATAAAGGTAATTTATTGTCCACTAAAATCTTCATCTTCGGTCAGCATTCAAAATATGAGATCACATATATGAGCCCAAATACAGATTATAAAGATTAATTTTATTAAAATGCAGCAACAAGCAGAAAAATTCCCCGATGCAATAAATCTTTCAGGAGGATTAGAGACCTTGAATTTAAACCGGTGAGGCCATCTTACCCTCGTCAACATGATTATAAAATCTACAGTTAATGGAGCTGTTCCTAGACATTCCCATTTCTTCTTTCTAAAAACATTATATAATACATTTTTTTCACATTCACAGTGAAGAGTATGAAATACAAAACTAAAAGAAAATCATGATTAGAAATGATTCATGTTTTCAAGTGTATGTCTTAGTCTGTTTTCGGTTGCTAACAACATACCCAAGGCTGGGTAATTAATAAAGGGCAGAGGCTCGTTGGGCTCACGGTTCTGGAACTCCAAGGACATGTTGGCATGGCTTCTGGTGAAGGCCCCCTGCTGCCTCACTCAGAGCCAGAGAAGCAGAAAGGGGAAGCAGCCCGCGTGGAAGGAGTGAGAGGGGCGTCGGGCTTTCTCCTAACCACTCAGCCTGGGAGAACTCATCCTTTACCCCAGGGACTACCTCCAGAGAACTAGTCCAGTCCCAGGGAATGACCTCGTCCATTCTTGAGGGCAGTGCGCCCTGGGACCCAATGGCCTCTCAAAGGCCCAATTCCTCTCAACGCCATTCCATTGGGAATTGAGCCTCAGCGTGGATTTTGGTGAAGACTAACCGGGAAGCATAGCATGTACCTATGGTCTTATAAATATGCTAACAAAATCCTGTATCTAAAAGGTTTCCAAGCAAAGTTAGACCCAGAGCTTCAAAATCATCAGGAAATCCCAGGGCACAACAACCACCTGGGCGCTGAGGACCATCCCATTGGTTTCGTGAGTTTTCTGAGGTGAAGTGAGTTTGTTTTTCAGTAATATTTAATGTTAATAAACCCTTGGGGACTAGAAAGCATGATCTCTTTGACTTTAGACACTGCCTCTTTCCACTGAGATAACCCTTATTTTCTTTGCTCTAACTCAGGATTTCTGATTACTTAAATTTTTGCATATCTGTTTTTAGATCTCTGTTTTTTTTTTTTTTTCTTTTCTGCACTGCCTGATGACCTGTATGCAACATTCCTTTCAAGGCATTTTGAGAGAATTTCAGAGTCACCAAACCTGAACCTTAATAATACCTAATTGGAAACAAGTTGCCTGGGTTTATTGTTGATTTTTCCATGCACCGATTATGTAGGGAAAGCCTTTCTGAATACTTCTAATTCAATGCTGTACACTTGGCCACCTTACCTGGCAGGCTAGATCCAGTTACTTTAAAATTCTTCCTATAATAACAACCAAGGTGTGTTTTGGTCAGGAGAAGTGGAGCTATGCAGGATTCTAAAGGTGGCTGACATTGGCTGTGAATTGAAACTCTTTAGACATATATATTTTTTATATCTGTAAAATGGAAATAAAGGTGGTAATGTCTTTCATAAACTGAGACAAAGACCTGTAGGGTCTGACTGCAGCTAGTACAGGGGTCCAGACTTGCTATTGCTGACTGCAGCCCCTCTGCTCTCAGTCCCCCCAGCAGGGGTCCAGGACATGGGGCAAGGCTGTTTGGTGCCTGTGCCTGGGAAAAACTGGTCTCCAAGGCAACCCCTCAGGCTTCCATCTCCTGGTTCTCTCTCCACCTGCCTCTTGAGGACTATCTGCCTATCAGTTAAGGGGTTACCATTTCTCTCATTATCTACTCCTTCCCTCACTTCTTTCTAAAGAGTTCTAAGCACCAAATAAAGAATCCTAAGCATAAATAATAGATAAATAAATAAGATTTTTCCCCCAAACACCAACATTCTCGTGGGCCTCTGGCCCAAAACGTGAGTTATTTAATCCAACTGCTATAGAGTGGTGATTGAAACAAAATATAAATCCACCAGCTTAGTGTTGGGATATACATTGGAATAGGCTCTGAGCGAGACAGGTTCTCCACTGCAGGCCAAGGGTCAGATCTGGCTTCCTTCAGGACCATGATACACTTTCTCCTTTATTTGTGTACAGCTTATTTTTGTGACTCTTCTCATAACTGCCTCTCTACTAGTATAATAATGAAAATTAAAATATTTTACTCAGATACAAGGGTAAATGACATTTATAGGTTGTCTAATAACTATCTGACCGAAATAACTCAAAAGTTCCCCTTAGTTTCTCCCAAGTTTAGAAAGTTTCTTCCTGAAAATGAGTCCTAACCTCCCTTTTGTTAGCTTCTTAGAGCACTTTAGAATTAAGTTGGAATTGTAAATTCTTTCTCTGTCCCTTTGACATGTAAATCTTCTACAACAAAGGAATGTCTTTCTTAAGGATCTGGAAAGGCAACCAGCAAAAGAAGTTCCCCCAACCTCCCAGTGTGTAGGGGAGGCTGGGAGTCTGACTCTGAGAAGTGGAGGTTAGAAAACACAGATGGGCTAAGGACTCTGACCAGGGGTTGTTGTTTGGATCCCCAAGGATCCATGTGTTAAAGGCTTGCTTTCTAAGGTAGTCTACTGGAGTGTGGTGGAACCTTCAGGAGGTGGAGACTATTGGTCCCTTAGTTCCTAGGGGATTGTGACCTTGAAGGGTATCTAAGACTCTGGCCCCTTTCTCTCTTTTGCTCCTTGGCAATGAGGTGAGAAGTTCCCTCCATCTCATTGTCATCTGGTATGCCCACCAGAGGCCAAAAAGCAATGGGTCTGCTAATCATGGACTGGAACCTTTAAAACCTTGAGCTGAAATAAATCTCTCTTCCCTTTATAAGTTAATTATCTCAGGTATTTTGTTATAGTGACAGGAAGCAACACACCAACCTCCTCCCTTACCTATGTTCTCCAGTGCTTTCTACCAGCTCACCCTAGCATTTATAAATTCTCCTGGCTTTTGTTTGAGCAGTGTTGGGTTCAATTTCTCTTCTCTTGAGACAATCTTAATAACTGTTGTTATGGACTTGAATAAAGTGTCAGTTGCCTATTTAAAACCATATGGTACGATTTTTCTTTAACATGTCAAAAGGAAATGATATGGGAAATGCTAGCATACACTGTGGCTTGGTTTTGTTTACTGTGAGCACATTCATCAGCATTCTTGCCAATGAATCAGCAAGAGGGATAAAGGTGGGGATGCCTGGGATAGTGCAGACATGGACCTGAAGATAGATGAGGCAGAAGAGCACTCAGAGGACAAATTGAACTTGCATGTTCTGATGAGTTTTTCTTCTAGGTTAAGTGCATGAGAACTGAGGAAGCCCTCATAGACAAACAGTAAAACCTGCATCAAGGTACAGGTAAGAGCCAGGTGCAGTGCTGCATGCTCAGAAACTGAGCAAGATTCTGTCTTAAAATAAAAAGTTTTTTTTAAAGGGTTGTGGATGTATTTCAGTAGTAAAGGGCCCCATGAGTCAATCCATACTAACTCCAAAAGTACCAAGGTAAAGAAAGCTCAGCTGTATAATGATAGGTGGCTGGCCCCCATCTCCAACACAACTCCTCCTTATAAAAGGGTGCTCCTGATTTTAATTTGGGGGGAAAGGAGGGTTAGAAAAAGCCTGGCATATGCTTTTTTTAATTTTGTGGGTGGTCAGTCATGTACAGTAACATCTTCATTATCTTTATTCATGTGCTTTTGTTGTAGCTCACATCAGTTGAAAAATACTGCAACGCTTTGATAATATGACCACAAATTTTACATGATCAGGTTATTTTGAATTCCAATCACCAAAGTATGGAAGGTTATTTCTGTATTCTTACAGAAATTCTGTTACATGTGCCTGCAGATTTTCACTTGTGTAAATAAATGTACATTAGTGTAAATAATGTACATTAGTGTAAATAAATGGCTTGTAAATTAGTGTAAATAAATGTTCTTTAGTGTAAATAAATGGCTTGTACACAGGGGTTTTGTACCATATCTAACAGAATTGCCTTTAACCTCCCAGAAGTCATTTAACAGAGAAAAGATCCAAAACCATATCTCCAAGGACTGACAACCAGGCACAATGCCCCCTCCACTCAGCAACACCGGGCAGCCAGGCACCGGAGAGGCAGCAAGCTCAGGGTCTTCCCTTCCCAGACAACCAAACTGACGCTTTTCAAAGGCAGGCTTCATGCTGGATGGTAACCGATGCTCACAATTTCACTAGTGAGCTTCTGATTTCATATGAGCATACTTTACTGAATCTTCTCTTAGGAAAACTGATTATCAGACTTGTTTCTCTGTAAATATGCAGATGTGGTGTGAGGCCACCATGGGGTTTATTAGTCTCAACTAATTTTCTATCAGTTCTAGGAATCCAAGGTTAGCCATGTGCAGTTCATAGCCGGCACCGCCAAAAGACAAAATGTCACTTAGAAAAAGTGAGAAGCTCTTTGTTTCCTAAAAGTTAAAGTAATATGAGATGCAAAATATCACAGTACAGTTGAGAAAAAAGCTAGCAAAATTCCCAGAATCAATCAGCCAAAGATAATTGTGTTATTAAGAAACCATTTGACCATGTATAGATGAAAAGCCATATTTTGTGCAATCTACAAAAGCTTTACAGTGTATCTGAAACATCTAAATTACTTTTATTAATATACATAAAACGTAGAATTTTTTGGTAGTATGCTGGATTAATTGCTTCACAAAGTAAATGAGTCCTGTGAGCATGCTATGCAAATCGTTTTATAAAAGGTCATTTTTATTAGCAACAGTGGTTGAATCAAGTATGCAATTTCTGAAATAATGTGGCACATAATGTGCTGGTACATTCAAATACTATGGATATTAAAGCCATGGAAGCCTATTTAGGAGGCTAAGTATAAATTAAATGAATCTGAGTTATTTGCAGTTTACTCAGCATTCACTTATTTCACAAATGTTCATTGTACATCTACTGAGTGCTCAGCACTGGAAAGGGCACAGTAGTCTCTCTGGCTTGTTCCTTTGCAGCAATAGAGTGCTTTATGGCCAGACCAGCTAGTACCCAGACACATAGGAGTGGCTTGGGAAATAAATGTTGCTCTGCCTGAAGAAATATCTGCGAATGGTACCAGGCACCAGGCACTGCTCTGCATCTTGAGAATACAATGCTGAACAAGATAGACAAGTTTCCTGTCCCCACAGGAGCCACCATCCAATGGGAAACATAAGCCATAAATGGGCAAACAGAGAGAAAAATAGGATCACTTCAGAAAGCTGTGACTGCCTTGAAGAAAGGTAGTGGGTAGAAAAGCCTTTGTTCCAGTGCAGGGGGTTAGTTTATCTTCCCTGTTGAACAGTCTAGACCCCTAATGAGAAGACTTTCTTGCTTGCATGGGGACAACATTTGACAGAAAGATCAAGGTAGACGTCTTGGAGTCAAAAGCTGACCAACCAGAAGGAGTCTGCCAAACAGAAATGAGAGGAAATGCATTTTGAGCAGAAGTTACTGGTGCAAGATCTCCATGCCCAAGACCATTTTTAACATAATTATGTCCATTGGGTAAGTGAGGGTTCTCAAGAGCCCTGCTATTTCCTGTTATTTATTAGATTTCTCTAGTGTGTAGCATCGCCAGCTATGTGCCAGGTTCTTCACTCACATTATTGTTAAAAAATATTTTAGCATTAAAAATATTTTATGCCGCAGTCTGGCTGGGCACAAATGCCGCAGTCTGGCTGGGCACAAAATCACGAGCCACCACACAGCTTGTAGATTCAAACAGCAACTCTTTATTCCCGAACTCACACCAGCCGTCTACAATCACGTTCTGGGGAAATCCACGTTCTCTGCCCAAATCCACGTTCTCTGCCCAAATTCACCTCCACTGGGCTTCTGTCTCCCAAAAAATACTGTCTGAATCCCGTGAGAACTCAAGGGGAACTCAGGCAGCAGGATACGCCCTATTCCCAGCAGGAATAATCTTAAACCTGGAACGCCCTAAACTGGGAACACCCTAAACCTGGAACCGCCCTGGTCCTTGAGCAAGGTTATCTACATGCAATGTCACTGCAAAATGTCCTATTTCCACGAGTCCTTCCACTAAGCAACATGGGATACGCTGGCAAGGAAATTGTCATACCTACTTGGCTAATGGCTCCCAGCAATTTTAGCATTACAGGGTAACTCCATTTTTCAGACAAAAAAAAAAAAAGGAGTTGCAAAGAAGTTAGGTAGCTTCCCAAGAAGGAATAAGAGTAAGAAAGAAGCCTGTATGTGCACCTTCCGTAGTCCCTTCCCCTTCACTCACACCCAGGTAGAATAGATGGAGACCTAAGGTGCGGCCTCCTTGAGCCATTGAAATCAAAGTGTTTCTAGATCACTGCTTTTATCAAATGTGGGGTGGGCATGCGTAAGAATGACTGCGGGCTTACTAAAAATGTCCTACCACCGGGGACTCTTATGCAATAGGTGATCCATCCATTTCATCCTGAGAAGCAAGAGTGGAGGTCTCTCTGGTCTCAAGTGCTAATTTTTAAGTGAAAAAGGATAGAACATGTTGAAGAATGCCAAATGGTACCTGAAAGCAAGACACTGCATGAGACTGGATGATGTCACAGAAATCCTGGAAATTTTCTCAGGTAGCCTTTTAATTAGAGTAGAGTTGAGAGGACAGATAAAATTGGATAGAGTGAAATTTAGCTAAAAAATTAAATTCCATTGAAAAAATCTGGATCATGCTGTGTCCTTTAGATACACAGAAATATTTTAGGTAGTTTGCGTATTCAAGTACAGAATATAAGTGTGTTTAGTTTCACACTAAGACGTTAATGACTGAGATCCCTTCTTTAATACACTGTGCATACAGGCTATTCATATTTAAACCACAGTAATTTTCACTGTACCTCCACCCGAAATGGGTGCAGTTTCATTATAATGTTTTCTGGTGAAACTATAAGATGACACATTACATGAAGCCATAGGTCCCACTGGAAGTTACTGTCACCAGGATGCAAGGGCTTGGGCGCTGTGGATACAAAGAGAAATAAGACTAGATCTCTTTCTTGTTCCTTATTCTTCAGGTAAAACAAATTATGCAATCTAAGATTTCAAGTGAGGCCCTCACATCTTTGAGTCTCACAAGGGCCCAAAGGCTAAGCCACAAACTCCTGCTCGTGCCAGAATCCTTTACTCATCAGGAAAAGCTCCCCACCCTGCCAGTTGCCATATCCACTGGACCCGTGGGCACCCCACCTTGTACTCAACTTAATGGCTTTCATTTTCCTGACAGCTCGCAGAATTATTCAAATGAACCAATCACATTCACCCCAGGGAACCAGAGGGCATGCTGCCCAATCTCTGCTTACTCCAAAGCTCCCACCAACCCTGCTGGTTCCCTCTGCTCCTCAGTGTGAAGCCCTGCGTGTCCCTGTGAGGCACAAGGTGTCCATGGACTGCTGCCAATCTCAACTGGGCAGTGTGGGGGGTTGTGTGTTCAGCCATCTTGGATCACTTAGGGCATGGACCCCCTCCTCACCCACAGGGTAAACAAAGGGTCACGAAGACTTGGAAATTCTATAAAAACTTAACGTCTTCACACATTTGCTTACTGTTGAGATGTGTTTTCTATCTGTGATGATTATTCTGATGTGAAATCCTCTTTTCATGTAGTGTAAAACAGGAAATGCAGACGTCCCTTTGAAGTCAAAGCAGACCTGTATTTGAGAAAGTTCCTTAAACTTCCTGAGCATCAGCTTTCATCATAAAATGGAGAAAATTCTGTTTCTGTCATAGTGATATAAAAAGATTATGTGTGACAGCATGCACATTTATTGGTACAAGCCCGTGGTTGAGAGGTAGCAAACATCAAACATGGCAGCCCCTAGAACCCAGTGAAGGGTGGGAATCAATAAGTATCTCTCCCAGACAAACTGGAAAGTGTCACCTAAGGAAAATGAACGCCAGTCATCGTGCATCTCTGCCACAGCTCAGACAGGTCTGCGTATTTTTATGCATCTGGGCTTCCGAATGTCAAGGGCCCTTGGGAGGAAGCAGGAAGAAGCTGCCACCCAGCAGAGGTTCAGGCACTTAGGAAGAGTCAGGATGGGTGTTGCAGCTAGAATCAAGGGTTCTGGGCCAACTCCAGAGGAGTTCAGTGTTGAGGCTCCAACTAGGCCAGCAGCTGTAGCAGAGCAGAGTCTGGAGGCTGCAGAGCTCCTGAGCACAACTGCAAGGAGGAGGCCCAGATCAGGCACTGGGGATGTGTCCCAAAGCTATTCATGGGCGGAGAATCTGTTTACCTATCAACAAAGTGACTCATCCACTCCTCACTACATTTCATATATATATTTTTTTCTGTTTGGCTGATTATATTGTGATGCTGGTGTGGTTGGGGTTGTTTTCTTTGCAGTACTGGGTTTTGAACCCAGGGCTTGCACATGCTCGGCAAGTGCTCTACCACCTAGCTACAACCCCAGCCCTGGCTATTGTTTTTTTTTTTTTCTTTTTGGAAAGGGAAAGAATGAATGCAGTATATTTAATATAATCTAAACACCTAGGAGACTTCAATTTTTTTACCGTGATGATTAATATCCTAGTACACAACTTTCTGTGTAAGGTATAGATAGGACAGTTACCTGGGTGAGTGAAAATGACATTAGTAGGCCAACAATTAGGAAAGCTTTTAAGATTTTTAACTCATGACTATTTTCTAAAGTAGCTGTACAATTACATTTCCACTAGTAGTGTATAATATTACCCGTTTAACTACATTTGGACTAGATCACTTAATGTTA
Organism: Marmota marmota marmota; assembly: GCF_001458135.2. NCBI lineage: Eukaryota > Metazoa > Chordata > Mammalia > Rodentia > Sciuridae > Marmota > Marmota marmota. Next base: position 9,083,971 of record NW_025999990.1, on the reverse strand, counting down.
CTTTAAACATTTTTCGTTAATTTCCATTGTTATTATTAAAAGTGGACAAATATTTTTATTTACTTTGGTACTAAAAATAGTTCATATAAATTAGTTATTTATGTTGTTCCATCCTTTATCGGCTTAAGGGACCTAATATTTTGGTATTAGTGAGAATGCATTGTTTTTATAATACAAAATACTATATTTGTTGCAAGTCATTTCTCCAGTCTATGATACATATTTTGTTTTTACTTTTATCTTTTTGAAGCAGAAATTACACAAAAATTTTTAAATGTTTATGCAGCCAGTAGTCTACTATTTTCTTTGTGTGCCTGTGGTTGCTTTTAAACTCAAAAAGTCCACCATCCAGAGATTTGATAAATATTTAATGATACATTCAATTTTTCTGTGGTTTAATTTTTTAACTCTTTATCTGCAATCTATTTCTTAGTGTGGTATGCAGTTGAGGTTTCTAATTTCTGGCTTGGTATTTATCAGATGAAGGATCTTAATTTACAATTCCATCTTCTTTTCTCATTTCAATCCCTAGAGTCCTTCCTTATCCCCATGGTCAGGTAGAGAGAGAGATGAGAGATTCCAGGCAGGTGTGAGCCTGCCGCCTGTTATTTCCCTAATTAACAAGGAGAGTCTGAGAGAGAGAGCAACTTTCTCTGGATGTCTTTACATTCTGGTTAATAACTTGACTTTTGATTATTTGTATCCAATTAAGGCAGAAGTGACTTAGGTAGATTGGCCACAATGTACATAAAATACACATGATTAAGCACACATTAAAAAAATTAACGGGAGAGCCGCCCCCTCCCCCTGCGCTGGCAAGGTAGAGGAAACTGTGACCATCCACAGAGCAGGCCCAGCGGCCTGCTGAGGGGCAGAGCCGCCCCCCACCCCCAGCGCCCGCCAGGTAGGCGGAACGGTGACCACCGGCAGAAAAGGCCCAGTGGCCCACGGCTGAACAGAGCTTCCAATCACTCCTGCAAGGTAGGCGGGCCTGCGACCCACCAGCAGAAGAGGAGCAGCTGCCTGCTGAGAGGCAGAGCCGCCCCCTCCCCCTGCGCTGGCAAGGTAGAGGGAACTGTGACCATCCACAGAGCAGGCCCAGCGGCCTGCTGAGGGGCAGAGCCGCCCCCCACCCCCAGCGCC
>NW_025999990.1:8939963-9081389 GCF_001458135.2 Marmota marmota marmota | reverse complement strand
ATATATATATATATATATATATATATATATATATCTGAAAATTTGTGAAAACAAACTAATTTTTTGAACCAGCAGCATATTTTCCTGCCACTCTTCTTTAACAATGGAATACTACCACTACTAACTTTATCCTAGGAATAACTCATCCCTCAGATTTAATGTCACTACATCAGTGAGGGATTGTATTGGCCTCTGAATAAACAAAAATACAAATAGACCTATAACCAAACCATATGTGCATGCCTTTACTTTTTACATGTAATGAAATTTATGAATGGGTTATTCTTAGTTTGGGATCAGTGATGTACATTAAAGGCTTAATATGTGAACACATTTAATGTTTTACTCATATTTGCACGATATTTTATTAATATTTACTAATATGGAACCAATAGTTCTAGAGGTTAAATTGGCTTTCCATACAACAGAAAGAAAGAAATAACAACAAAGAAACAAAACTTTCTTAAAAATCTAAACAAATTTTAATTTATTGTTCATTGACTAGAGCTTAGTCAAGTAGAACCCTTACTGTGAAGAAATCAGGGAGATAGATGTTATAAAAATTTCACACATTGACACTAGAACAGAATTGGACGTGGTTAATTAAAAGTAAGGAGAAAATGATTATGTTACAAGAAATTGATACTTACTGGCACAATTTCCTAGATCACAATTTAGAAAGAATTACATGCCTGTCTAGGATAGGATTCGTTTATATTGAACATTGCATCCATTCAATGAAACCTAGTAAATGATACATAACGGGTAGTCAATAAATAAATTAAGGATTCTAGCAGTAATACCATATGCAAGAAGTATATATGGATAATTTAATGTCTGGTATATTACACAACAGCTTCAGAGGGCAGACAACTACATAGGAAAATAGGGAAAGATAGAAATTACCCCACCAAAATTAGTCATGTAACTAGAAATATTAAGAATATTAGCCATAGTTCTAGAATTGAAATTTGTCCAAGCATGCATAAAAATTGTTCAGGTAAGAGTTTCTCAACCATCTGAGAGATAGTCAAGCTTTTATTGGAGGGAAATCATCTGTTGTAGGGTTCATTAATTCTCACTGAGACTTTATTTTAATTCTCCTACCAGTCATATAGTATTCAAATATCTTATTTAGAGTCAGCTTGTAACATACCTCAATATAAGTAGGTGAATTGGGATAGAAAATTATATTGTTTCTAGTAATAGAAAAAAAATTCTCATTTATAATTTCACAATTTGATATCAAGCTTGATGAAATTTTAGCATTTTTAAAAAATCATTAACAAATATGATCCCATTTCCAAAACTGCAAAAAGTTAGCAGCAGACCTTAGGTCAGAATAGATACACAAGAATAATACCATACTCTAAAATCACATGGTAAGAACCACTACCTCTTTTTGTACCTTCTCAATATGTATGATAGCAGTATGTATGATAGCAATATTTCTTTAGAGCAATGTCACCCTTTGACTTGCAAGTAGAAAAACACCTCATTTATTTTATTTTATTATTATTATTTTTTTTGTGTGTGTGTGTGTGTGTGTGTGTGTCCTGTTGTGGTCTGAACCCAGGGCCTTGTGCATGTGAAGCAAGTACTCCACCAACTGAGCTATATTCCCAGCACACCTAATTTATTCTTGCCTGACATATACATTGCATAAAAGAAATCCACATACTAATAGAATATTTTTGATGCATGTTATGGTTTGGATCATAAGTGTCCCACAAAGGCTTATATGCTAAAGGCTTACTTCCAAGCCCATGGCACTATTAGGAAATGATGGGACCTTAGGACATGAGTCCTAGTAAAGAAATCCAGGTCCTTGGGTGAGAGGACCTTGAAAAAAATATTGGTTCCCCAGCCCTTTCTCTCTTCTTTGCTTTCTGGCTACCAGGGGAGCACCTTAGCTCCAGCATGTGTTCCCATCATGATGTTCTGCCTGACCATAAGCCCCCAAACAACAAATCCAACCAGCTATGTATTGAAACCTGTAAGACTGTGAGCCACAATAAAACTTTTCCTCCTTATAATTTGATTATCTCAGGTATTTTATCACAGCATCATAAAGCTGACTGATACCCTGTATGTCCCCTTTCTACTTTATTTTTTTTTCTAATAACTAGTATTGTATAACATTGTTGTGTGTTTTTTTTTTCAAATAACTATAGGCCTAACAAATATTTGTAGATCTATCAAGACTTGGCTAATTTAAAAATTTAGAAGAGGAGGAAGATGCAAAGTAATAGAGGAAGTAACAATGACAGAGTGTCTTATTTTTAGCCAAGAGATGAATGCTGCAATTTTTTATTCCTTGATACGATATAAGGAACACTGTGCTATTTACTTGTGATAGTGCTTTAATAGAGACATAGTTGCATGTTAATCTTAGTAATGGATTTCTCTCAGTTTGTAATCAATCATGAGCTAACAGTGTATTTACAACCATGATAATTCAAATTACTTTGAAGAGACATTGAAAAGGCAGAGCCACAGCAGTGCACTTAGATGACCAAGCATTTTATGAGACTCTCAGAACTCTCAATGAATTTCAGCATTTCCAAGGCTTGAAGAAAATTTGTAAAATTAAAATACTTAACTGTTTAAAGTTGGTCAAAGCCTGGGATGTGATAAGGATGCATACCTTTATTGAAGATAAGCACATATGCAACATGAGGTCTCCATTTAATTTAAGGAGTCTTTTACTCTCTACAAAGACATTGTTGCCATTTTTTTCCACTTAAGATTAAGGAGACCTTCACTATCAATCACGCAACAGAAAGTAGATACTCTCTGCCACACAGCCAATCAAAAAAAAAAAAAAAAAAAAATTAACGGAACCTAGGCACTCATTTTCTGTTAGAATCTATCATCTATGACAGATATACGTGAATTGTGACTTTAATATTATTAGACAAATAGGGAACACAGAGAACTTTTAGGTAAAGGGTATAAAGAATGTTAGGAGAGAATGAACCTGTATATGGCCAGGTTCAGAGCCTCTGAGATTGGGGCAGGAAACAACCTTATCAAGGGGTCTCAGGGTGTGCCACATCACCAGGAAGAATGGGTTTCTGTTGCTACTTTCTAGAGGAACAGCAAGTCTGCAGTTTTAGGCAGAAAACCCATTGGAACTGATAAGAGAAGATTCATCTGGTGAACACCTGTAGTCCTAGCAAATTGGGAGGTTGAGGCAGGAGGATTGAAAGTTTGAGGCCAACCTCAGCAAATTAGTGAGGTTAGCAACTTAGGGAGACCCTGTTTTGTTTTGGTACTGGGGATTAAACCCAGAGGGGCTTAACTACCAAGTCACATCCCCAGACCTTTTTATTTTTTGAGACAGGGCCTCAATAAGTTGCCCAGGGTCTAAATTGCTGAGGCTGGCTTTGAATTTGCAATCCTCCTGCCTCAGCCTCTGGAGCCACTGGGATTACAGGTGGGTGCCATGATCCCCAGCAAGACCCTGGCTTAAAGTAAAAAATAAAAAGGTCTGGGGATGTGTCTCTGTGCTAAAGAACCTCTAAATTCAATCCCCAGTACGAAAAAAAAAAAAAGTGTAACTCCAAAGAGTAGTCCCGAAGGTTTTAAGCAGGTACAGAGAAAAGGCAAAAGGCCAACCTTGTCCACAAGCCTATTAATCCCTTGAGCTCTTTCTCCAGCATCTTCTCTTTGTACCTTTCAGTAGGAAAGTAAATTAGAGCAGAGAAAGACTCGATGGGTATTACTGGGCAGCCAGGGATGGGCACACCACTCCCAAGTCACTGACTGAAAGCAGCAGAGGAAGGACAAAGGGTTCACTTAGGAGCCTGGCCTAACTTTTTCTTTAACTGACAAAATTGCGTATGTTTATGGAGTAAGAACCATGTGACGTTTGATACCCAAATACAATGTGTGATGTTTAAATCAGGGCAAACACGTCAACCTCCTCAAATGTCACCATTTTTTTTATGGTGAAAATGTTCAAGATTCTTTTTTCTACCCTTTCTGAAATATACAATACATTGCCACCATCTATAGTTACCTTTCTGTGCTTAAAAATGTTTTTACAGCTTCTTTGCTTACTTGCTAGCATATTTATTTATCTGTGTGTTTACCAAGTATTGCATTCAGGACCAAAGAAAAAGAAACCTGGCATTCTGAAACTGCTTCCAATCACCAAATATTTATCCTCTATATGGGCTAGCACCTTTTTAAAATGTTTGAAGTATATGCAGGAATGGAGCAGATATGGTCTTCATCTTCATAGAAATTCAATTTACCTCTCTTTAAAACATAGAAAATTCAAATAATAATACACATTCCTCAATTCCACATGTTGCATATTTGTTTCAAATTTTTGTTTTAAAAAGTAAAATCTTAAAACTACAGTTGGAACTGCTTTGAATTCTCTCTAATCTCATTTCCCTTCCTTTCTTCAGAAAAATGATTGAAGTGGGAATGCTTCCAACCTTTAAAAAATAGATTACCACACACATCCTTGTTCATAAAAAACTTGCAGAATAATTTTGTATTTTGAAATATTTGAAATGATATTTTAGCTATAAAATGATAACTTATTTGTTATAATTTACATCAAGCTTTTGAGATGATTCATTCATATTTATCAAATACCCCAGACACTACTGGAAATGTAGAACAAGACAACCTAAAATCTCTGTCCTCACAAAAAGTAAATTCTAGTAGGGGAGAAAGACAAGCATCAGAATGTGAGATATTCTGTTTAGGAGGCTGTAATGAACTGAACTGTGATCCCCACCAAATTCATATGTTGAAGCCTTCACTCCCAATATGACACATTTAGAGATAGGACTTTGGAGACATAATGAAGACCAGGTAAGATTATAGGGTGGGAACTTAATACCACAAGACTGGTGTCTGAGGAAGGAGGAGGAGGAGGAGGAGGAGGAAGAGGAGGAGGAGGAGGAGGAGGAGGAGGAGGAGGAGGAGGAGGAGGAGGAGGAGGAGGAGACACCAGATAACTCTGAGATTGAGGGACCTTATGAGGTTCTGTTGAGGTGTTAGTCATCTGCAAGCCAGAAAGACAGCCCTCACCGGGAGCCCTATCTGCCAGCACCCCAGGCTGGGACTTCCAGCCTCTAGAATGGTGAGGAAATACATTTCTGCTGTTTTACCCACCCGGTCCGTGGTGCTTTGTTATGGCAGCCTGAGCGGACCAGCGAAGCTATTTCATAATTGATAAGTGATGACAAGAAAAATAAAGTAGGAGAAATAAGATGAAGTCATAAGTTCAGATGAAAAGTTGGGAGTGTGCTCAGGAAGCCTCAGCCAAGGAGGTGTTCCAGAGGAAAGATCTGAAGGGGGTGTCGGAGCTGATCACTTGGCTACAGGAGGAAACACTGTGGCTAGTTCAATGACTGAGTGGAGCACCCCTGGGTGTTCTGGAGCAGAGTGGAGGGAGAGAGGGCAGCGTGGGAGGAGCTCGGGAGGGACAGCAGAGACCAGACCATATAGGGACCAGGGGAGAGTGTCCCAACACTGGAATAACAGGGTTCATACTCATTTGACAATTGCTCAGAACAGTCCTGTTGAGAAAAAAACAGAAGCAAGGGCAGAATCAGGGAAGCTTCTTGTTGAACTTACTTCAATCACAAAAGCAAAAGTCTAGGATGATGGTGATTTCAATCCAGACAGGTGCCAGCGGGGATGGAGATAAAATCTAGAGCACTGAGCAATGGTAAGGATGCTCTTGTCAGTAAGAGAAGTGAGGAAGACTGCGTGTGAAGATGTGACGCTGAATGAAGGTGGGTATGACATCCAGGAGCGAGGTCTGGGCTGGAGGCATGACCTTAAAGTCACCGGCACAAGGACATCACGTGCAGCCACAGGAAGGATGGATTCACTTAAGGAATGAATGTGATTAGAAAGAGAAGTCCCCAGAGAGGTTATGGAGATGACAACCAGCAACCAGCAAGGGAGACTTATATTCTCATATGACCCAGCCCTCCCATTCCTCAGTATATATGACCAGAAATTTAGGAAAAGCACGTGCCATCGCTGGATATTAAATAAAAGTTTCAAAGAGAAGCCATCAAATAGACCAAATTGATAAATGTGGTCACCTGTAAATCAAGGCCATTTGTTTCTATAATATGAATATTAGCATTTTTATTTATGCAGTCTTATAATGATAGTTTGGTTACTTATGATATTTCACTTTTATTGTTAATATTGCAATGCTCATCTCTGCCCATGAATGACAGCTCCTTTGGTTACACCTAGATAAATAAATGTTAGGTTGTAGAATATATATCCTTAACTTTCTTTAGAAATTGATACATTATTTTTCAGTGATTGTGTCAATACATACTACAACGAGTAGTGTTGGAAGCTCATATTCACATTCACACAGCTCAATTTTTTTGACTAATTTATGTGAATTTTTTAACAAACCATTTAAAAAGTGCCATTAAATTATAATTATGTAATTTAATATATAATTATAAAGTGTAAGTTTTATGAATTTAGACATATGCAGATGGCCATGTTGCTATCACCACAATCAATGGTGATAAAAATATCCATAGCTCCCCAGAATTTCCTTGTGTCCCCCTTTTTTTTTTGCTTTTTGCTTTCATTGTGTGTATGTGTGTGTGTGTGTGTGTGTTAAGAACATTTAAAATGAAATCACCCTCTGAACATTTTGAAGTATATAAAACAGTATACATATCTACATGTAGAAGAATGAAACTTGATCCCTATCTCTCACCCTGCACAAAAGTCAACTCTTAGTGAATCAAAGAACTAGGAATTAGACCAGAAACTGCAACTGCTAGAAGAAAAGGTAGACTTAACACTCCAACATGTTGGCACAGACATCAACGTCCTTATCAAAGCTCCTAAAGCACCAGAAATAAAACCATGAATCAATAGGTGGGGCAGCAGTACATGTAAAATTTCCTGCTTAGCAAAGGACACATTGAAAACATGCAGAGAGAGTCTACAGAATGGGAGAAGATCTTTGCCATCTGCTCCTCGGATAGAGGATTAATATTCAGAATATATAAAGAACTAAAAAAATTTAACATAAAAATAACTTAATTAATAGACAAAATAACCAAAAAGACACTTCTCAAAAGCAGAAATACAAATGGACAATAAATTTTAAAAAAATGTTTGACATCTCTAGCAATCAGGAATATGCAAATCAAAACTGCATTGAGATTTCATCTCACTCCGTCAGAATGGCAATCCAGAATACAAATAATAATAAGTGCTGGCAAGAATGGGAAACGTATGTTAAGAAGTTGTTGGTGGGACTGCAAATTAGTGCAACCACTCTGGGAAGCAGTACAGAGATGCCTCAAAATACTAGGAGTTGAATCATTATATGACCCAGCCCTCCAGCTCCTCAGTATATATGCAGAAGATCTAAGATCAGGATACTATAGGAGTGCAGCCACATCAATGTTTATAGCAGTGCAATTCACAATAGCCAAGCTATGGAACCAGCCCAGGTGCCCTTCAACAGATGAATGATAAACAAATATGGTATGTATCCATATGGAGTTTTACTGAGCCATAAAGAATATTAATATTATGGCATTTGCTAGTAAATGAATGGAACTGAAGAACATCATGCTAAGTGAAATAAAACAGACCAGAAATTCAAGGGTTGAATGTTTTCTCTCATGTGTGGGAGCTAGACCAAAATAATGGGAAAAAATGTAAATAAAAAGTGGGCAATCACATGAAAATAGAAGAGAGATCAGTGGAGTACAGGAAGAGGCTTGAGGGGGAGGGGGAGAGATGGGAAAAGGGAAGAACAGTGAAATGAATCTGATCAAACATTCCTGTGTACATATATGAATATCCCATCATGGATTTCACCTTTATGTATATCTATAATGCACAAATTATTCTAAAAAATTCAATAAGTAGAAGCTAGATCAGTAGAGGAAAGGGAACAGGGTGAGGGAGGAGGAAAGGGAAAGGGGGAAATACTGGGACTGAATTGGAGTAAATCATATTCCACATTGTAGAATTATATCACAATGAACCCCGAGTATATCTATAATGAACTATAAAGGAAAAAAAGAAGGTATATGATGTTTTCCTGGTAATGCTTCTTACATAAAATACCTACTCATAGCTGTACTGTTCAGCTTCATATTATTATAACAAAATGCTTGAGAAAATTAATTAATAAAGATAAATGGTTTGTTATGGCTCACAGTTCTAAAGGTTCTAATTCAAGATCAGGTGGTACCATTGTTTTGGGCCTTTGGCAATACTGGCACATCATGGCCAGAGGGCATGGCAGAGCAAACCACTTATGTCATGAGCCAAGAAGGAGAAGAGAGCAGCAGGGAAAGACAAGGCTCCCACCATCCCCTTAGAGGGCACACACCCAGTGGCCTAAAATCATCTTGTTAGATCCCACCATCTAAGGGTCCCACCACCTCCCAATATCACCACCCTAGAGACCAAGCCCTTAAACACAGGGACCTTTTGGGTCACTCAGCCAAACCATAGCAGTATCTTTGGCCCACTTTCCAATGGGTTGTTTTATATCCTTACTAATTTCCAAAGCTCCTTATGTGGATACTAGCCTTTTTCTGTTTAAATGCATTGCAAATGAAAGTGTCTTCCAGTGTATGGCTTAGCCTTTAATTTTGTTTATAATATCTTTAATAAGTGAACTTAAAAACTTTAATGCCTAGGGCATTATGGAGAGAAATAATAGAGAGAAAATGGAAGACTCATAGGTAAAGCTTTAAACTTGATGATAGAAAATAGAGTTTTCTACCTGATTGCTATCACGTAAAATGATTAGTCAGTGCAAATAATCAATTTTTATCAGTGAAAAGATTAAGTGAGCCAGCCGGATTCTGAAAGTAGAAGGCTGATTGATAGAGTTATTTTGTGGAGAGAGAAAAACGTATAAATGTTTAGGGAAACAGAAGGAAGGCGGAGCGACACAGAGTGTAGCGGAGGCAGGGGGATAGAACTGGATAGTAGCATTTGTTCCATTTTCTGAAGCTGGACTCAGCACCCCAGGGGAAAAGACGAGAGTGGCCCATACGGAGATTTTCTTCCAGCACTGAGGTTTTCTAGGAGTCTTTGAGCAACAAAGATCCCAAAAGAAGAGGAAGTTTACATCAAAGTGGAGAAGGGGTGGTTTGAAAGTAATATAAGAGAGTAAGGAAAGCGCTTGCCCCCTCCAGAATGAATTGTACCCCTCCCCCAAATTCCTGAGCTGAAGCCCCCCCACCCCAACGTGACTACATTTAGAGATAGAACCTACAGGTACATAGCTAAGATTAAATGAGGTCACAAGGGAGGAGGGGCCCTGATATGACAAGTGCCCTCCGAAGAACAAGCGGAGACAATGGTAAGTGCTTGCCCCACACCCACCCTGCAACCCAGGGGCGAAGCCTCACCAGACACAGACCTGCGGGCACCTTGATCTTGGGCTTCCAGCCTCCAGAACTTAAAGCACGTTTCTATTATTTAGGCCACACAGTCTTTGACATTTTTAAATGGCAGCGTGAGCAGACTAAGACATGGGGTAAGGGAAAATGAGCCACCTCCATCTGAGAGCCTCAGCAAGAACTGTATATCAAAGGAAGAGTGAAGTTTCTGTGGAGGTAAAAAGAGTAATTTTTCAGAAAGAAGCTGAAGATGTAGGTCAGGTTTCTTCCCAGGACACCAAAACTCAAATTGACATAGTTTCCTACATTCCAAAAAAGATGCCCCACAATTGCTGTTGATAGTTTTAGTTTGGATGTTGGAATTCCATAATGTTAAAATAAAATGTTAATATCCATAACATCATTAAGACAAGGTTTCATGTGTGAATTGTTTGTATTTAAAAATGTCCACTAGCTTCTTTGTATTATCCACTGGTTTGTTTTTATGATTTTCATATTTTTTTTCTAAACAACAAGAGATCAGAGTTTCTGGTTATTATTTTCAAGTATGTAATGCATTGTAGGTTTAGATGTTTTAGTTCCAATAAAGGACAATCCTATTTCAACAAAGATGTTATCATATTTTAGTTTTGTCACTAGCTTTTGACATATGAGAGGCCTCTTAATATGTCATATGGTAATTTAAATAAGATCAATATCTCATGGATCTGGTGACCATTATAACTTGAGGAAATATTTCAGTTTTATTTTAGATACTGCTTTAAGTTATATGTCAATATAAGTATCCCTATTGTTTTCTTCTTTAATTATAATACATACATAAAATTAAACATAAAGAACCAAAAATAAAATCAATAAAAAATTCAAGACCCATTCCAACTACCATATCAGCCGACAGTGTTACTTTAAGTGATAGACAGCCCAAGTCATGATTACACTGTTCCAATTTATATTGTCGAGCACGTTAACTCATTACACACTCAGTGCTTCCACAGTTATGTTTGAAAGAGAAAATGTGCACACTCATCTTCACCAAAACAGAAACGAAAACAGATGACATTACTATCTTAATGCAAAACTGATCTTGGAATAACCCTTCAATTTGCTGAGGTCATAAGCAGGCTTATTCAAATATTCACTTATTTAAATTTTCATCAGCATTCTCATCATTCCTGACCTACACACTTGGACCTCTGTATGTTTTTAGGAGTTAGTTTTGTCATCTTTCCTTTACCCTTAGTCATGTTATCCCTCCACCTTGTCTGTTCATAATATTGTTTTAACCTCAGTTAGGAAAGGGCACTTGAGATCTACCAGAGCAGGAGTATGTCTACAGTGTCTGTGGGTGCATCAGAAACGTGCCCCTTAGCTAGTGGTTCTAGAAAGAGCAATTCCCAGTGCCTCCTCATCCGACAGTGGCCACTAATGAGCCCCATGGCTATAAAAGTCTAAGTTCTAACATTTTTTATGCAAAACTGTTTTCTTATTTAGGAGTCTGGCTTTTACTACCAATCACAATGTAAATACATCATCTATGATCAATCTAGTTGCTCTTAAAGAATTTTAATATTTATCTTTTTGCCTTGTAAAATACCTTATCAAAGTCAAGAGCAGGATGATGATCTTGGCAATAAGTCTGTTTTAATGTGTTATTTTTCCATGTTACATAAAACAGAACTTTAAATACTGAACAAATAAAGATTAAAGAGAAAATAACTTGGGACAGAGTTTAGAAAGAATTGCAAAAAGGTTAGACAAATCCCATGTGCAATGTGTGATATTGAATTTTAAAGTTTTGGATATTTTTCAAGATTTTGAGTTTATTTTTGTACAAAAGCAAGATAGATAGATAGATAGATACAGATAGAAAGAAAGAAAGAAAGAAAGAAAGAAAGAAAGAAAGAAAGAAAGAAAGAAAGAAAGAAAGAAAGAAAGAATTGTGCATCTACAGGAGCCCTGAGGGGTAGAAGACAATTCAGCTTCCTTTTTGGTATTTTTCCCCCTCCCATCCTCATTTGAGCCCCTTTCTTTTCTGTAAGTGGAATAATGGTGATGTAATTAGTGCTTATGGCTCTTTATCAGCAATGCAAAATCCTTTTTACTCTTTTTTTTTTTTTTCCTTTATACTGCACTTTGCAGGTTCCAACAAGGTTTTCTGGCTCTTTACAAAGGGCTGTCAGAAGCCAAGAGGGCAAAAGAGAGAGTCAGGAGACAGGGGCCAGATTTGTTAATGGAGCCTTTGTGTCTGCGTGAGCTGGTGCCTGGGGGTGGATGTCGTGGGTGAACCCTGGTCTGTGGAGCCAGTGTTCCCTCTCCAGAGACTTCACAGACCACACACTTCTTACTGCTCCAGCAGTAAAGAAGGGCTGTCAGAAGACGATCCAGGTTCTTTCTTCCCCTGCCTTTACCCATCTTAAATACAGGAGGCTGCCCCTGGGCATGCCCTCCTGTTTTATCATGCCATACAGAGCTGAGATAAATACGGCCACAGGAAACCAACTGTAAAATTAGAATTCATTTAGTTACTTCAGTCGGTAATTATAACCTGAAGGGCAATCCTTTGAGTTAAGAAAGGCCAAACACTAATCTCTATTTTAAAATTGACAATAATTTCCAGTTAACATTGTTATCACTTCTAAAAAAAGTGCAAAGATATATCTTTGCAGTGGGCCAATTAGATATAACATGCTTAAGTAATGAGGATGCTTAAATGATTATGTTTTTAATACATACAAAAGATAGCACTCTGACGGTCAGGATTGTTTTGGTACCAACAGTGGGACATTTCCAGAACTTCCCGGGTCATGCCAAAATGATCTGTCATTTCTATGTAATTGAGGAGAATTTTACACAATGTTTCTTATAGATATTTTTTTTCTGAATTTTCTATTCTAAAATGAAAGCTGAATATTTTCAATGATTCCAAGTGTAATTTTAAAAATGTGTTAGCTATTGTGTTTTCTCCAAATTTGTAGCTCTTGTTCTCACTGGGAGACATTTTATTATCCTAAGAAAATAAATTTTAGATATTTTTTGGTTATATTTCAAGGCCAGGAAAAAAAGTGCTCTGACTCCCCAAACTGTAGAATATAGGAAAATATGTCATATTTCTCAAGGTATTAGTCAATTCATAAAAATCATCCAGCTCACAAACAAAAGTGCCCACCAAATACCTGACAAATTACTCATGTGAAGAAAATCACTGGAAGGATTCTTGGGGTCACTGTGAGTGTTCCCCAAGGATTTTAGAGGGGACCTGCTCCAGGAGCTCAGCTAATTATCATTGGCAAAAATCAGACATTGATTCAAATATATTCCATTTTTAGCATGAACATTTATTTAAAATAAAAGGTTAAAAGAGAAATCCATTAAACACCCAGGAAAATTGGCTGGATTTTGTTTTTCTTGTTGTTTAATTGCATCTTTAAATATGTGATTTCCTGAGAGTATTTAAGAGAAAGTTGAGAATAGAAAAATTATAACCAAGTTCACCATAGATTTTGACTATTTTGCATTAAATATAAATATTATTTCCGAAATATATTATTTGATCAGCATTGAATAGCCCCGGCAGGATTTTCCCAACTCGGTGACTACTAAGATAAGAGAACTGGCAAAGCACAGATTTTTGATTATCAACATTTCTACTATTACCAGAGCCCCAGAGCTCAGTTCAGTTTCCCTCATATGGCGGCTACAGTTTAATCTAACTGCTGGAGCACCCATGCTCCAGGATTCCCGTCCTTCAGGAACTCAAGTTCTCTGTGAAGCAGAAAATGAAGACTCTGTCTCAGTCTGTGTGGGTACAACTATTTTCTCCAATGTCAGCACTTTTCTTCTTACTGTTAGTTGAAGAGTAAAACTTCCAGAGAACAGATTTTTATAAAGTAAGCACAGGAAATAATATTGGCACACTGCATTCCAAAATGGTCCCTAGGAATGAGCTTTGAGTGGTCACAGGAATAGGAAGAGGACTGAGAAGAGTGAGTACCTCCTGGATGTGTAATTTTTTTTCTGTTGCTGCTAAGAATAAAAGAAAGTTAGAAAGTGGGGATTGGCAACCTCATCATAGTCCAGTAGAATTTAAACTTGATACAATCATAATAACAGGCATTAAAAATTGAGCTAAGCTGGGCATACTAGCTGGATGTCTCGCCAAACTCTGCAAAGGGATTTCCTTCCAGCACTGAAAAGTCTGGAGAATCGGATTAAAGGTCAAGCACATACTTTGTGCTTGGCACATCATGAGTGTTGACAAAAAAGCACCCATCTGAGGATGAGAAAACAAAAAATAAACAACACAGTAGGAATAAAGATGGAATAGGAACAGATGCAGCAGAACAAATAGTTGGAAATCATCTTAAAAGTTGGAAAGATAATACAAGGAAACATGAACATTAATAATAAAAGGCAATTACAGTGGTTTTGTAGACTCACTATAGGATGCAAAAATATACACAAAATCTATGATGCAAGTTGAAATGTGCATATAAATAAGGAGCTAATGTGGATATAAAACAGAATGAAATAAAAGGGGAGATGGTTGAGGAAAGTGAGATTGGTCAAGGACTTAAATACAATGAAAGCTGTATTAGAAGCCGTAGAGAGTAAAACTGGGTTTAAAATTAAATCAGTGATAAAATTAAAAACTCAATTATTTTCCCAGAATACTGTAAACACAATCAAGAGACTAAAAAGAAGACAACAAAATGGGGGGGGGGGATGATTGATGTGGTGGAAATCCACATGGAAGAAGTATAATTTCAGGAGTCTTAAGGGGAAAATTGAATATAGGTAAAATCTAAACCAAATATGCAAACAAAAGTTGAATGAACCAATGGTGTGAAAAGTCACACCATTCCACACATAAATGAAGGGCCCCACACCCCAACACCCTTGGCAATGTGTTGAATTTGATGATTAAAGAAAATATTGAAAGAACACCCAGAAAACTGGCTGCCTTTGTACTTTTCCTCTGCATTACTAAGTGACAGAAGATGTTGGCACGTTATCTATTATGTTTTCAAAGAAAAAGGCTGTAACTAAAGGCTTTCTTAACTAGCTAAATCATCTTTCATTTGTGAAGCTAACAAAGGAATTCTCATAAGCTAAATTCACAAAATACAGTAATCACCTACTCATCTTAGAAACAAAGGACATAAAGTTTCATTTCAGATGACAACAAAATCACAATTAGGAACTTAAGAAGATGGAAATAGTGGTAGAAATGGTAGAGAAAATTTTGCTCTTTGATTCCCCTTCTAAGAAATACTCCAAGAGGAACTTAGGTTGTAGTACAATTATGACAACAAACCACAAATTTCCTAGGTGTTCAGAAATAATACCACGTAACAAATTTACTTTATAATGAATTTTGAGAGCATAGGTTAATTTTACAAGAAAATATTTACTAAGGATCAGATTATAAAATGACAAACCCAAGAAGTAAAAATAGAAAAAAATGGCACATGCAAACTTTCATTTGCAGCATTTTATATCTAAAGTAAACACTAGAAATATTAGCTTTTAAAATTTTTGGACAATAGATATGTAAGTCTTTTTAAAATAGTATTTTTCACTGTATATAGTTTTTCTTTGTCAAAGAAAACAAATCATAGGAAATACATGGTAAGAAAAATTACCAGAGCCTATTGCTTCTGGATGCTGATAATGTGATTTTTTTTTTCACTCACTATTTGCTATTTTTTGTTAATTTTTCTATAGTTTCTCCAGAAAGAAATATATTGGCCCAATCTAAAGGAAAGCATCCATCAGCGTGTACTGGAAAGACCACAGGCTTTAGAAATAAGAGTGTTTCAATAAATTGCAACTCCCACAACCATTAGTTAAATGAAATGATTTCCCTATTGATTTCCTCATTCAAAAATTAAAAGGCTAAGAATGTCTGCTTCCTATAATTATGATGAGGATTAAGTAATAAAGTGCTTCAAAGCAATGTATCTCCATAAGAAGGATGCTTTCTGAATGGCCTTCTTTCCTTGGAGGAGCTGATTCTAGCTGCAAATAGATTGGTTTGGCTTGTGGCTCAGAGGCACAGCGATTGTTCTTTCAGTTATAATAGGAGTTGAGCTGCCCAGCGCAGCTCCTTTAACAGGGAGCATTGCTCATTTTCCTGGGAAGACAGGGTAAAACAACATCAATGTCACTCTGTGACTCTGGCAACATTAAAGAGAACAATAGGGGCAGAAGCAGAAATTTTGCTACAGAGGAGGAAGCCCTTATCTATTCAGGAAAGCAGTTCAGGGTCAAGTACAGAAAAATCAATAATAGGAGTGAGTAGTGAGGCATCCTAACTCATCTAGACAGGCAAGTGGTCAGACGCAGACAGGCAACAAGTGCCAGTCTGTCTAGTCACGGGAACTGGTGTCTCTTCCTCCTCAAAACACAATCAGACTACATTTCCCAGCCTTTCTTGCAAAAGGGTTTGCCATCAGGGTTGAACTCTGGCCAATGGAATATTAAGTCAAGGTGACATGCACTTCAAAATGGCATGCCCAACCTAGGGAACGCTATAGGCATGATCCTTTACTCTCGTTTTTCCTTGCTCTCACATGATACAGATATCCATGGGAATCCTTTTGGGCAAGCTTTGACAAGGGGAGAGCCTCTGGACCATGGAGCCTGGGCCCTGGTTCTTGCTGCAGCACTCATCCTGGGTTTTTCACGTACACAAGATAATCTTTACAGTGTTACAGTGGTTAGCATTGCCCTCACTCACAGAGGTCTCATCATTCCAGAAAGCAAAAAGGTGAAGTACAAAAAAAATTGGAGGGCCAAAAATCTGACAGTTGCATGTAAAGATCAAACGTAATATGAGCTCTCAGAAAGGGCCTCAAAAGCACAGGTTTCCAAATCGAGGCAGCAGAGAGTGAGTGAGGTCCCCATGCCTAGCAGGCATGGAGCAAAGATCTGTTGATATAATTGCTTTGCATTGCTCTGAATTATATATAGGACTTGTAGCAAGGATGGATCATGTGTAACATGAAATCCATGGAGTGTTATGTGACTTCTTATCCCACCCACATACAAATGTCCTAAGGACTGCATTTGGAAAACAAGACAATCTGCAAAAAGCTTCCCTTGATTCCACATCTCCCCTCTAGTTATCACCATATCTCATTACACTGTTCAGCCTAACTTCAGACAGGACTGATGAGTCTTATCTCCCATCACTCTTCATGGAGCCTCAACACATTCCAACATGTTATCTGTTCCCATCCTTCCAGTGCGACCATTTCTACAAAGGTGACCAACGGACTTTAGAAAGAAGATCCAGTGGAAATTTTTCAACCCTGGTAAAACTAAAACTTCCATCAGCTTTCAAAAAAAAAAAAAAAAAAAAACAGATCACTCATTTTCTACTGAAAATTGTTCATTACTTTCATTGAACTCAGCATCTCTGTGTAGGCTGGTCATTACCTGCCATCTCCTCTCCCTAGACAATAGAATGCTCTGGTTTATTGCATTGAAACTCTCGTGTTTAAAAAAAACCCCTAGTTTCACTACATTTCAACTGTGACCTCTGCTACTTCCTTTCTCTCTGTGGCAGTTTCTATTATTTGTAAAAAGAAGAGAATGACAGTATCTCCCACGTAGACTTGTTTTCCATGCCTGTCACATATTAATAAAGCTCTATGACTATTATTATATATCTGTGCTTTTATCTTGATACATTGCCAACACACTGGATTTCTCTCTGCTCCTTGAATGAGCCAAGGATTTGTTCCCACCGTCCCCACCTGCTCACTGACCATGTGTTCTTTCTCCTGTCTGGAACACTAATGCTTCCAATCTCTCTCTGGTTGCCTTTCACCCTTCCCTTTGAATAGTTTTTTTTTTAATCTAAAATAGATCCTCATGTTAACTTTTAAATGCTATCCCATTCTTCCTCTACAATGTATATGAAGCAATTTGTAATTACTTTGAAATACATACACACTGGCACCATGAGGTGAGTGTTCTCTCTCCTTGAATTCTAGTCTTTATGATGCTAAGGCTGATGAGGCCTCTTCTAGAATGAAGGCTTCATTCTTCTAGAATGACATACCAGGTTGTCAATAAGTATTTATTGAATAAATGAATGAATTTAAGTCCTTCCCATCCCGGGCTACAACTAGAGGATTAAGAAGTCATTGATGTAGACAGAGAAGGCAGGCAACAGGCAGTGCTTTATATGAAAATATTAGAGTACAAAAATTGAATATTTACATATGACTATTTTGTAGTAATCAAGAACTAATTCATGTTTAGATAGTAATTATGACATTTTTATGTAGCATACACTGTGTGTGTCTAAGATTAAAGTTGTCTCACAAGTCTTCACAGAATCTTTGTTAGATCAAGCAAATATGCTTAAAACAGATATAAGCTCAATGAAGGCAAGTCTTAATGGTATTACATTAGCTTTTGGTCACTGCAACCAAATGCCTGAACAAGAACAACTTAAAGGAAGAAAAGTTTATTTGGGGCTCATACTTTCAGAGGTTCAGACCCTGGTCAGCTGGCTGGATTGCTGTGGGTCTGAGACGAGGCAGAGCTTCATGGTAGAAGGGCCTGATGGAGGAAAGCTGTTGGCTCATGGCAGCTGGGAAGCAGGAGCCAGAGACAAATTCAGTCCCCAAGGGCACACCCCCAGTGACCTACTTTCTCCAGTCACCACCCAGTAGTCCCTTCAAATTAATTCATCAAATGGATTAGTCCACTGATGAGGTTATAGTGATCATAATCTTTTCACTTCACTGCTGACCATTGCTACATTGGATTTCATGTTTCCAACATGTGAGCTTTGCAAGGGACAATTCATACCCAAACCACAAGTGCCCAGGACAAAGAACTGGAAACTGTAGCTGCTTGACAAAAACTGATTAACTAATTAATTAATGAGTTAGTTAACAGTTCCCTTCAAGTGGTTGGGTAGCTGTAATTGCTACAAGTCTAAGTGACTTGCCTCTAATTTTACATTTTGATGAAAGCAATCCTGCCAAGAGAAATTGGCTGCAATTTCTGGCTAAGCTCAGCTGACTTTAATATTTTTGGCTTTTCCCCAAAATATTTATAGTTTTCTCTTCACCTTCCAGTGATTTACTATTCAACCGTAGTTCACAGAGGTTAAAAGCACCAACCTTAGTACATATACAGCGTTCCTGTCAACGTCTTGAACAAATTTTTTTTTTATCCCAAGGGCATGGCAAAGACTTATCAAGCATTAATTATATGCCATCTCTTCCTTTCATTCAAAACATGCTTTACTGAGAGAAGATTATATATCAGACATCACCTATAGAGATGACTTTAGTGGGGTCAGCGAAGGAGAAATGGGGAAAGTGCTTCCTGGCGACATAAAAACCTTGCTCTTTCTGTTAATGGTTTGCATGTGCAGATGCCTCCAGACAGCCTCTGTAAGTTGCTGAGAGAGAAAAATCCAGATCTCTGGTATATAACATGAAAAACAGTATCCTTACTACTGAATCAAGTGGGGTTAGGAAAACCTCATCCATCTTACAGAGTACAATGGGAAGCGTGTGTGGCAGATGCACCTTTATGAGACCAGTGCCTGGAGGTGAGGGATGGCGTTTCACCTCCGTTCCATACCAGGTTCCTGTCTCCTAGGGACACGCACAGTGTACTTCCTCCAACAGGGAATCCCGAGAAAGATGAAGACCGCTCACAGGTGCCCTCTTCTTTGAGGCTTCCTTGGCAATCTCCCTTCAACCCTCTTCCTCCACTCAGCCATTTCTCAGGGCTCTGCTGCTGCTCTCCCCATCAAGAGCCTGAACACAGTACCTCTCAGACCCCAAAACATATTCTCCCTCTTTTCCCCAGCATGCAGGGATTGAATGCAGGGCCTCATGCATGCTAGGCAGCTGCTCTGCCACTGAGCCACACCCCTACCTTTCCCCCCAATTTTTTAATCTCAGGATTTTTCGTCCTGTTAAATGACGTAGCCAACAGCTCACTCAGTTGTCTCTCTTGGCTGTATTTCTCAAGGCTAAATGTAAAGAAGGCAGAATCCAAATTCCAGACCTTTCTTTTGCTCACCTATCTCTGAATTTCACTTCTAGTTTCTATTGAAACTGGCAACTTTCATTTCTTCTTCTCCCCTACTTCTTTTAGGGGCCCCACAGAAGCATTTTTTTTTTCTCTTTCTTTCCTAATATAAATGACAAATCTATAATTTTCTACTAAATTATTTTTATCTTGAAATTCACAAAATTTGTTTTCAAAGTTATAATCCGTTCATTGGTTATGTTTTTAGTTTCCATTTACCTTCTGATTATTCACATCCAATCTCTTTTTCAACTGCTGGTACAAAGTAGACTTAATAATTTAAAACTTCACAACATGGTTAAATATCTTCTTTCATTCATTCATTTATTTTCTCAATAAAAATTTATTTTATATTAGTGTGCCAGAAACTAGGGGTGAAAAAAAGGTAGAGTAAGGCTGAATGTTTTCTCTGATATGCAGATGTTAATTCACAATAAGGGAGAGTGGTGCTAGGGAAGAATAGAGTTACTTTAGATTAAATAGAGGGGAGTGAAGGGAGAGGAGGGGATACAGAGATAGGAAGGGTAGTAGAATGAAACAGATATTATTACCTTATTACATATATGACTGCATGACCAATGTGATTCTACAAAATTTACAATCAGAAAAATGTGAAATTGTACCCCATTTAGGTATGATATATCAAAGTGCATAAATGCATTCCACTGTCATGTATAACTAATTAACACAAATAAAAAATTTTAAAAAAATAGTAAAGAAGAGAAAGCAAACATTGCTAGGGTTTGAGATTTGTTTAAATCCAAATATGAAATCAGGATATATTTTCAAACTTAAAAGATGCACATAGATGTTTGAGCATTTGTAATTTCATTTGAGTCACGTTGGTGAATTACTATACAATCTTGTTACATTACAAAGAGAAGTATTTTTGTTTTTTTCCCTATTATGAATTTATATAAAGGAGAAAAAGAAGCAACTATGAATTTTTATCTTACACTAACCCAAAATCTGTGATGAGATCAGTGAACTTAAGTTCAGAATTCCAAACAAAATCTCTCTTTCTTTG
This sequence comes from Marmota marmota marmota, assembly GCF_001458135.2. Lineage (NCBI taxonomy): Eukaryota > Metazoa > Chordata > Mammalia > Rodentia > Sciuridae > Marmota > Marmota marmota. Next base: position 9,060,899 of record NW_025999990.1, on the reverse strand, counting down.
ATACTTTTAGGGCTCCGATTGAACCCTGGATGAGAATTTCCAAGGTCCCAGGCAGCATGTGAGAACTCTCCCTGGAGCCCTAGGATGCATTACAGGACACTGATCTAACATCTCAGTCCCTCTTACGCCAGGTCTCCCACTGAGAGTAACAGCATGCCCCTGGATGCCACAGAACTATCTCTATAGATGAAACCAGGGATTCATTCTGAGGGTCAAGGCCAGCAAGCTCATAGAAGCTATTGTGAGCACCGTAGGAAATGATTGCAAGTTGATGGTGAGTGCGCTTTTCCAGGCATGTAGAAGGGTTTTAGTACTGCAGGTGCAATTACCACTTAGCACAGAATCAGCACCCTCTTACTGAAATTAGAACAGAAAATGAGTCAGGCTGGTGGACAAATTGCAGTACATGGCCCCGCTGTGTTAGTGACCTATATTCACTTTCCCAACTTAGTGTGAAGCTCTGTTTCTGGAGCCAGTAATTTAGTGGAAGGTGGCAAGGAAGATAATGCATTCAAGGGAGGAACAGGGAGCATTCAGCCTTATGATACTTCTCAGATACCAAAAAGTCAGCTTGGGATGCAGCGCAATCAACCTCCATCTTCCGGCTTCATCACACCATGAGAAGTCAAGTGTGCAAGGTCGTGGCTGAGGAACAGTGGGACAACAGGAAAGGCAGCACAGAAATCATGGAGGAGTTTGAATAGCATTAAAAAGAGGAGAGCAGCATCTCTGTGTTCAACACGGAAAATGGAAGCACCAGGTCTAGGGAAAGCTTTTCACGGATAACATTAATGGAGGTTTTTAATGGGTCAACTTAACTGAAAGTATGAGCCGGAGGAATTTCTACTTTTCTAAGAATGGACTTCATCTGAATCACTTTATAAAGGGAAATAAGCAAAGAAATTGATTCCAAAGCAACTATAAAATGAACTTTAGCTGGAAAAAAAATGAGTAAAATGATATGACTCATCTAGACTTTATGTATATGTTTTTTTCTGTGTGTAACATTTTGCTTTTTCTGTTTCTAATTTTTGGGGCCTAGGGGATCTTATAAATTATATGAACATGGGCACAAAAATAAATGTAAGAGAAAGTGAAAAAACATTGAGAGGTATAGGCACCCAAGTTCATATCTAATTGGAAGCACTTTAAAAATTTATCATCATAAAAATTAGAGTATATATTTGACCTAATTAAAAAATAATTGATATTAGTCTGATACTATTTCAGAGATGGAATAAGATTAAATTTTACCTATTGAAATCATTCCAGTCTGTACTTTTTTTTTTTTTACTAAGCATCATTATAAAGCAATTTAAAGGCCTTTTATTTTTAAATTTCAGTCTTTTCTGGTCCCCCAAATGTAAAACCTCTTTGAGAACAGGAGCATAGTGAGAGATGCGAATGAGAACGGGATGTGGTAGGGGCTGTGGCAGCAATTGGGAGAGTTCATTTTATACCATGTCTTTGGTGCCCAGTTTTGACTGTGAATCTAGACCTGAGGATGCTCACAAATTCCAAGAAGGTGGAGTTTCAAGAAATAAAACATAGTAAACACCATGAAATCCTCCAAACCATAAAGAACAGGGAAACTGAGAAAATATAGTATTTGGCTACTAGAAAATCAGGTGGAGCTGCAAAACTGGGATCAGAAAGATGGTAAAATCTGTGAAAAAACTGAGCAGTAGCTGAAGCTAACTCTTTAGGGCACAAGCAGTAAGGGTGAGAAGATCTAGAATAGGACAGAAACTTGAGCGGTACTTGTGTGTGTGTGTGTGTGTGTGTGTGTGTGTGTGTGTGGTGTCGTTCTTTTTGTTGTTGTGTATATGTAAGGGTGAAATTTGGGAATGTGCATACACAGGGAGGGTGAAGACCATAGAGGAAGAGACATTGAAAACGAGAACAAAAATGCAAATTTAAAAAGTCATAAGATCTTGGAGGGGACTGGGGTTGTGGCTCAGTGGTAGAGTGCTCGCCTAGCACATGCAAGGCCCTGGGTTCAATCCTCAGCACTACCACATAAAAATAAATAAATAAATAAAGGTATTGTGTCTAACTACAACTAAAAAATAAATAAATAAATATATATTTATTTATAAATAAATATATATATATTCTAAATATAAATATAGAAATGNTATATATATATATATATGAAGAGATCTTGGTGGAGCAAAGATGCAATGCTACCAGGGTCAAGTAGAAACATCCATACTGTCTTGAGATGAAGTGTCCCTTCCTGGCTGTACAGGGAGAGGGTGGTCCTTCCTTTCTTCATGGGGAGGGTGGTGAGTGGTTAGGGAGTCCAGGAGCCTCAAAGGAAATGCAGGTGTTCGGCACAGGAGGAGATGTGGACTGCAAGGACAGAGCTGACCGGCCCACGAGTGGTGTCTGAATTCTCTTTTTTAAGAGGCAGGAATGTTGAAACTGAATTTTTTATTCTGGACTAGAACAAAGGGTCAGTTTTGCTCTAACTCACTCAAAATTGTAGGTGACTTTAGGGAGGCAGGCAGAGTAGATGAATTCTAGTCTTGTTTTCATTGTTATTTATAACACTGATTCTTTCTTTGGTACATTCCATAAACTGTATTAGGTCCTAAAGTCTTCCTCAACTTTTTAACACCTTCCATGTTCCCAGTATTTATTTCAGAGAATGAGTCAGTATATTAAGTGGTAAATATATTTGTGTTAATTTTTAAAAAAAAAAATCAGATGTTTAAGGTGTGGAAGAAAAATGGGAGAGGTTAGCATTTAATGCTTATCTTCAGCAGGAGAGACAAGATTCGAGACTAAACCAACATGGCAAAATATAATGGTAAAAACCATTGGCTTATTGTTAGAGAACACTGAGTTTTGAACAATATATTTTAGTAGGCAGAAAAAGGACTTCATAATGAATATTGTTCACCTTGGAACAAAAATCTAATGAAAATATTTAAACTTATAAAATCTTTCCCATCAAAAAACATAATTTGCTAATAGTCCTCAAAGTTTATATTGTACACTACACGTAACATTATACAAAGGTGTTTTTATTTTAGATAAAAATTTATACCTCTGTTTAAAATAGATCTATAGTAGATTTATTCCAAACCCTTCACTGTTGAGCAAAAATTCGAGTTTTGTGGAATAATAAACTCATGGATCATATGCTTCAAAGAGCTTGTAGTTGGAGTTAAACAATTCCAGTATTTATTCTTGGAAAACTTTGGGAAAGAAAATTTTGTTATTCTTAAGTAATGAAGAAATAAACAAAGAGATACTGAATACAGGCTACATGGTTTTTTCAAGGTCACATGATTATTTAAGAACAGGCAGAAACTCTTCATTTAGTCCTTTATCCATCTATGCATATCAAGCTTCTTGTTTCCAAGAAGGTCTTTGTTGGCAGGTGCTTTGAAACCCAAGCATCTCTGTCTTCCTCAAGGAAATGCCTCTTGAAGATTTCATAATGGTATCATCAACTCCCTTGCACCTGGGCTAACTGAAATAGATCATCTTACTCAAGTGTTGTTACCCTACAAGTGTGACTGAGAGGAAAAATGGAAGAGTAAGATGTGGAAATGGAAATTAAATTGGAAAAATCACGATAGCATATGCTCTTGAAATTAGTGAGCATCTATTTTTTCTTCATATTTGTACTGAACTTTTAAAATATTTTAGGTGAAATTTTCTGATTGATAGTTTTTATAGGCTTTTTTTTTTTTTAAAGACAGCTATATTTCACCTCAGAGAAGCAGAACCAGCAGATTTTGCTGCTGTGATTAAAAGACCTGACAAAACATCCTAGAGAAGGAAGAGTTTATTTTGGTTCATGATTTCAGAGGTTCAGTCCATGGTAGGCTGACTCCATGGTGTGAGGTGAGGCCGAACATCATGGCAGAAGTGGGTGGTGGAGGAAAGCAGCTCAGGACACAGTGACTAAGAATTAGAGAGGGAACTCCACTCACCAGGGACAAAATACAAACTCCAAGGGCACACTTCTGGTGACCTACTTCCTCCAGCCACACCCAGCCTACAGTTAACACCCAGTTAATCCATGTCAGTGGATTAAGTCACTGATTATATTTCAGCTTGCATTATCTAATCATTTCACCTCTGAAAATTCTTACCTTGCTCAAACATGAGCTTCCAAGGACACCTCATATCTAAACCATAACAAGCAGCTACCAATCCTAACTCAGTCTGAGGCCAAGTAACTGATGACCTCCATTAGTCCTACACTGGCAATAAATACAGTGAAGTTGGTGGTGAATGGTCAGAGACATTTGACTATATGCTTGTGCATTGGTTTGCTAGTACTGCTGTATCCAAGTACCACAAACCAGATGGGTTATGACACAGAAATTTATGGTCCCAGAGTTCTAGAGCCTGGAAATGTGAGCTCAAGGTGTTAGCAGTGCTGATCCCTTCTGAAGGCTGCAAGGGAAGGAAGGATCTATTGTAGCCTGCTCCCTTTGGTTTGTAGACAGCTACTTTCTCCCTATGTCTCTTCATGCTACCTACCTTTTGTGTGTGTCTCTGTTCCTAATTTTCCCCTTTGATAAGTCACCTAGGATTAAGGCCTACCTTAATTAACCTTATTTATTTGGATTACTCTCTAAACAGCTTATCTACAAATAAGGTCACACTAGACTTCAACTTAGAAATGTGAAGGATGGGGGATACAATTCAATCCACAACAACTTGATAATACAAGCAATACTGGCTCGAGTCTATTATTTGAAGTTCTTAAAGTAGCTTTAGAGAGGAATCAAACATGCTGACATAGTGAAGGTAGATAAATGGATAGATCAATTGATTGATTGGCTGATTTGAAATGATGAGGAAGATTCTAAAATAAATCTATATCTATTGCCAGGCTCTTACAAAAGTAGACAAATGAAGAAATGACAACGTAAGTGTCTTATTTGGAAATGTAAGGCTGGCCAAAAGAAGAAATAAACCTGGAAAACATTAAACCTGGTTTTCTCTGAGGTATCTGTTCTAAGGTGTTGGGGGATAGGGGCTGGGGTTATTTGTTTTCTTTATAGATTGTTGCATTATTTCAGCTTTTGAAACAGTGTGTGCATTTCAAGAATGCTTAATTCAAACTTTAAACTAAATACTTAAAATCCTCTTGATTTTGAGATCTGGCAATATGTCTGTTTAAAACCATTCCAAATAGTGGTAGTTTTTTTTTTTTTTTCTCAAAAGTTTCATTGTCAAACAAAAATTCTGATATAGGTAAAATCTGGGAAGATCAAGTAAAATGATTTCACCTGATAAAAATGGGTTTAATGTCCCTGGGCAGGGAGTGGGCAGTTGACAGTGGAAGGTGGCACATGACTGAGCCAGGGAATAGAGGTGCCTTTTCACTGACAAAAGCAGTATCTAGAGGAAAGCACCGTGGGTCAGAGTCTAACACTGAAAATACCGTTTTAGGATTAGAGGACAGAGCATGAGGCTGGGAGTCCCTGAGGTTTTTTCCTAGACACATCATTCACTTGTTTTATGATTTTGAATAAGACACTTAACCTTTCCATCTCACTGCAAAATTATTTTTATTATTTCTACAATGGAAAAAGAACTACTTTTCCTCTTGATTTTTAAAATTTGTTTCTTAACACTTCCAATTTTTAATTTTTTTATTCTACATATGCATCTATATGCACATACATAGACACACGTGTGTATACATAACACATTCGTATATATTTCTTTTGTTGTCAAATGTAAAAGAAATTGCATTTGATTGCCATACTGTAATAAATCTTCCTTCAAAACACTAAAGATCAGAAAAACTCACCCTCATTCTGAAGCTACTGCAAGCTTCTTGTTTTCTGAGTTGTAAATAAAAGGTAAAAACCCTTGGCTGACTAATAGGAATTAAACAGCGACCTGTTAGCCCTGGATATGAAAGTGCTGCATGGGACACTTTGCAATGACCCTCACTCTAACTGCTAATCAATTTAAGGCAGATATAATTTAAATATGAAGAAAAACAAGCAAACAGACAAACAAACAAACATGCCTATGTTCAATGAGACTCTGCAAAGCCTACTCCTGCAGAGAACCCAGAAATTGAATTCTGAGAAGCTCTTTTCAAGTTTTAATGAGCCACCTGCCTCCAGCTATAAAACCCAAAGAGAAAGGAAAGGAAATATGCTGAACAGCAAGAGGCAATTTCTAGCATTGTACAGCAGGGTCTCTCTAGTGAAGTCATCCTTTGTATAACATCGCCAGACTTTCAGAGAACATGGAGTTAGGTCTTGGGTAGTTAATATGCAATTATTGTTTTAAGTGTTACCATCTACTTTTTAAATGTATTTTCAACTTAGATTAAACAACAAGGTTAAATTCTATTTTTGTGTAGCAGTAACTAAATATTTGCTAAAGGTTGATCACCACAGCAGATGCTACAGACCTAAAACAAACTTATAAAGGAGCCATCTGCATTTAAATCTGATGACATATCGACCCAATCATGAGATTTCCTAGGGAAAGAGTGTAGAGAGAAGAGAGAGTAAAAAGAAGGAAAGGGAAGGGAAGAGATGAGAATGGATAGAAGTGACAGAGGTTGAAGAACAGTGTTTGTAATGTTAAGAGTTATGTGACCTTAGAGTGACAATGACTAGACATTAGAAAAGGTGTTTTCTTACAATCTTTTTTATTTTTATTTTTTAGTTGTTGATGGACATTTATTTACTTATTTATTTATTTATATGCTGTGCTGAGAATCAAACCCAGTGCCTCACACATGCTAGGCAAGTGCTCTACTACTGAGCCACAACCCCAGCCCCTTACAATCTTTTTTTTTTTTTTTCCAAATCTGGAGATGTGCCTTTTTTATTTTCCTTTGTTTCACACCTGTCAACATTTGTTTTATCTTCCTTATTTCTTGTTTTTTTTTTTAATAAATTTTTATTGTTGGTTGTTCAAAACATTACATAGTTCTTGACATATCATATTTCACACTTTGATTCAAGCGGGTTAATTATTAAAAAATAAAAATAAAAATCTGATTCCTCAATGGGGAACAACTAAATCAGTAACCCTTTCCTTCTTTTTCTTCTAAGAAACATCACTTGTCCTCGTATTTATTTTGAACTAATTAGGTGACTGTTTGAAGTGTGAATACGAGGGAAAATTATTAATGAAATCCCAATTATAATGCATAATGATTTTTTAGAATAATATTTCCCAAAAATATACATTCAGTGAAAATCATTGAGCTGCAGTGATGTTTGTATTTATTTTATAAAGCAGAGTGTACTTGCTTACATACTACTTAATCCTAAACTGTGGCAATACAAGTCTGATATCTCTCAAAACATATGAGCCACTTTTTATTTATTTTGTTCACAGTATACGGTTTGGTAGAATTTTATATATACACATATATGTATGACGTGTATATATATATGATATATATCTGTGTATACATACACATTATATTTTAGTTTAAAAGATTATTGCAATGTAAGCATTCAAGATTTTATGAATTAAATTAGTATATAAAAATAATAAATTATGTTAAGAAGCATTGTTTTTATCATTTTATGTTCATATGTATAGAAAGTTAGGCTGATAAAAATGTAAGTGCTCAGTGGTATCACCTGCCTAGCATGTGCAAGTTCCTAGGTGCCTTCCCCAGCACTTCATCCCCTCCAAAAATGGTAGGTGCAATAGGGAAGAATCTTCAAAGAACTTACACCTTGAAGAGTTAAAATATTTGGGAAATGCAGTGCTCTCACCAGTAGAGGCCAGCCATCATGGTATAGTAACAGTCCTATAGGAGAGATGATATATACCCACAGGAGAGCAAATTCCATTTACTACCAAGGCACGTGATAGTAATAGGGCTCTATGTTTAAAAAATAGGTAATGCTATGACTCTTCCATTGGATTCCTATAATGTTGAGCTCTGTGCTGTCACTACAGCTATTCTTATTAAAATGTACATTTTTTATTATAAGCATGGAATGAATATCATTGATCAGACTGTCTATAGACTGCCTGGTCCATGGGACATACATGATGTGTAGAGAATAAATTAAAAGGGAAAAAATGTTATGGGAAAGCTGTAGTATACCATTCTTTGCACAAACCAAACAAAGCTAAATAAGAATCTTAAAACATAAGAGCAAAAGGACAATTACCTCCACATCTCTGCAACTTCTTTTGGTAGCTTCAGTTTCAGGGAGGTGAAGGCAATTGCTAAAGTCATCAAGCTAGTTGACAGCACACAATCTGACGTGCTTTCTCTGTGTGTATGGGAAGGGGAGGTGTCTTAGGATTGGTATAGGTAAGGGAAGAACTGGAGAAATCGAAGAGATGGAAGCTATGGAGCACAAATTTCACACTAAAACATAAAGAAAATTTAATTGCTGCTCATTCTCTCAATGTTTCAATTCTTTTGATTTTAAGCTAATTTCTACTTCAACTGAATTTCATTCCTTAGACAGTAACAATATAATCAAAGCAGGGCCAGGATTCAATTCTGTGAGATTTTTTAAAGTCTTCTTCCATCATTAGAATGCTAACCTGCATAAACTGTGTGCACACACACACACACACACACACACACGACATAGTGGAATGCCCAAATTTTTCTGGAAACAAGCAAAGGATGAAATCTACACTGTTTTCACTTACTTTTCACCTCGTGCGCTGGCCTGTGATTTTTGCTGGTGTGAGAGTGCTCAGTTGAGATAGGGTCATCATCTCTACGGCCTGTTGTGAATTTGCATACAGAGGAAGGACATTTGGGGCAGGAGACAAGTGGTGGGAACAAACAAGCCATTAGTGCAGAGAGATCCCATTTTCAGGCAAAGGACCTTGCTGATGAAAATGACACTGGAATGCCAATGATTTAAGCAGAATCCTCCAAAAATACACTCTAAATTTAACTTTCTATATAAAGCCTTCTTCAGAATTTTCCATAACCCATTAAAACATCTTAATGAATATCATACTGAGATGGAAGGAGGCCATTACATTGTGTGGAGAATTTGCATTAATAACTAAAAAGGTAATGGTCTCTTGCTCTTTAGGAAGTACAAGAGATTTCTTGTTTTTTTTTCCCCCACTTTAAGATGACCTTGTTCTTTTCCTCCCTAATTTATAGCCCCAAGGGGAAGAGAGTAAAAAAAAAAGGATATAAAAATGTTAATTTTATGAATGTAGTTGCTGTCAAACCAACACGCAGAAAGAGACAAACTCCTTTCACTCTGTAAACTATTAGGAAGGGGACAGTGTTGGGTTTGGAGGATGTCCCCATCCCAACCAAAACTTACAACAGTGTCTAACATTCACAGAGTGCTGACAATGTGCCAGATCTGTTTAATATGGACATTGCATACCTCCTCCCAAATGCCAGACATAAGTTACCCATTTACAACTTAAAGAACCCCAGTGAAGCCAATGTTAATGTTATCTGAATTCTCCACATGGGGAAACTGAGGCAGAGGGAAATTAAATCGCTTGCTCAAAGTCACACAACTGGTAAGTGGTAGAACTGGGATTATAATTGAGGCAATTTAGCTGTTCTTCACCTACAAGTTGTAGAGCTTCTCCTACTGAACAAAATGTAAGTTCCATTAGCCAAGTTGGCATTTTCTCCCAGGTAACATTGTAATAAAGATCAGCATAGAATTTAGTAATTTGTGAATTTCATGTCCTGAATTATAGTTTAAATGTAGTCCAGAAAACATAAATTCGAAATCCCTTACAGCTGAAGATCCTGAAAAGCTAGTATATGAAAAACTAAAGGAGAACTAGAAGTTGTAGTCAGGTTTCCAAATACCAACCCTTTTCCTTGTTCCTGAGTTTTCTGGAAGAGCTGTAAGCATTCCCTTTTATGTGTATATGAAACATATGAATTCTACAATTCGAAAATTGCACAAACAATTTCAATAAATGTTAGGTACTATATACCAGGCAATAGGAGAAATGTTTTTATACACAATTGCTAACTTACTATCCTTATTATCCCTATTTTGCCAGTGAGAAGTCTGCAACTTAAATGTTACTGAATGGTTTCTGATCTGCTTTAGTTCAAAGACTGACGTTTCTTTCTCAGAAACCTGCTCTAAAGCCTGTTGTATTTATTGTCCACTGACAATAAGACTGAAAGTCCTCCTCTCTTACTTCTGCCCTCTGCAAATCGCCTAAGCTGCAGCTTCCTGACCTAAGACCCCGCCCTTCCCTAAAGCAGCCCATGTTCATAGAGTGCTCAGGACAAGGTTCAAGGACCATCTTGGCCTCCAAGCTCCACGTGGATGGTTGTGTGGGCTGAGGCCAAACTACGACTTCGTCACAGTCCACTTTCTCGTTTTCCTCTCCTGCTTCCTTCACTTTGCTTCTCTGGTCTAAAATCCCAAAGCCCTCCTCAGCAAGCTTCCTGCGGGCACATCTCCATCTCAGAGTCCGCTTTTAGAGGAACTGGACATGTGATATTCAACTTTGTGTTTCTTTGGAATAAGTAATCCTTTCCAAGGGATCAGAACAGGTCTATTTATAGGTGCATTATGTGTGTGTGCACTTGTGTATCAACGAGAGGGAGAAACACACACACACACACACACACACACACCATTTATCTCTCTCTGATCCTCTATCCCTGGCCCCAAGGTAGCATATTTTCATGGCCTAAGCATCATTTCTTGGATGGAGGTGCTTGGCAATGGTGCTTTTCTTAGATCAGAATTCGACATTGCTGGGTCCCATGTTTTAATACCTTTGAATGCCAATTGTGAGAGTCCTAGTTCAGAGTGGAACGTCATGTTACCTTTTAGTGTCCACTGTAGATCCAGGATGATTTCTTCATGATATTTTTAACCAACAATATCAGTGAAGGACTCATTTGTAACTAAGGCCACATTCTGAGGTTTTGGGTAGATATAAATCTGGGGGATGCTACTTAATTCACTACATGAATAAATAAGTTATTCCTTTCTTAGAGGTTATATTAGAGTATGCAGAGAAAAAGAGAGGAGAAGGGAATTAATATGGAACTTGGCTTGTGATGATGGAAGCTGAAAAGTTCCACGAGAGGCTGTCTGTAAGCTAGAGATGAAGGGAAGCAAGGAGGGTGGCTAAGTGTGAAGGCCCTGGAACCGGAGATGCGCCAGTATGACTCCAGGTATGAGGCAAAAGTCCTGAGAAGCTGGGGGCCGTTGTTGCAAGTCCTGGAATCTGAAGGTCAGAGAACCTGGGGTTCTAATGTTCAAGGGCAGAAGGTGGGTATCAAGCTCTAGAAGAGATAGGGAAATCCACCTTTCCTCTAGCCTGGCCCTCAGCTGGTAGGATGGTGCCTGCCCACATTGGATGGGGGCCCATCTTCTTTATTCAGTTCACTGATTCAAATGCCAATCATTTCCAGAAATTCCTTACAGACATGTCCCTAAATAGTGTTTTACCATCTATCTAGGTATCCCTTAACCAAGTCAGATGCAGATACAATTAACCATCCCAGTAATGAATAAAACTGTTTTAGGAGCAAAAACACCAGAGCAAAACAACTCAGATTCTCAATATTTCTGAATTTGTATACTTTTTATTTGACATTAAAAAGAAACTTGAAATACTTCAACAGGTTTTCACAAGAAAAACTTATTAACAAATTTCAGGCTACTGTAATGTATCTTTCATGGTCAGGCAGGTTTGTGAAGCAAATTGAAGTCGACTCTTGTCAGCTTGGACATATTTTCGTAATTCTTATTTTGTGCCCATTGTTCCTTGTTAATCTCTATAGTTCTAAATTCTGACAGCAGTTACCTGAATAATCACATTAATTATTATCACAAGGAATGTTGCTTACAATTTAATGTCATTGTTCAGTACCGTTATTCTGTATGAAAGCAATGGAATTTTAAATCATCAGCAGGAATGGGTTATAGAATTTAAGATTTCTCCCAGATTTCCTCCTGTCCTTCTCTACTCTGCAAGAGCTTAACTAATTTTCATATTTGAAATTGGTCTCCACTGGTAAACAGTAGTCATGTATATCTAGGAATATTTCATAGCATCTGCCTTCCTGGTATACTGCAGCAGTGTTCCATTTAGTCATGCTTTTTCCTAGAGGCTCATTCCCCACCTTGCAAAGTGCTGATTTCAATTGAGCCACCATCTTTGGGTGATTCTGAATAGGAATGTATATGCAGATTGTAACTGAGTGTGACAAATTCAGAGGGAACACACAGAGCTTATCTGAGTAAGTAGCATCAGCAAGGACAAGGCATAGTTTTTCGTAAATTCATTTGAATAATAAGGGATTTGGTACAGTCGTTTTGGACCTAATTTATCCCCTCAAATGCATATGTGGAAACCCTAACCCCCAATGTGACTATATTTGAAGACAGGGCCTTTGAAGAGCTAATTAAAATCAAAGGAGGTCAGGAGTGTGGGGCCCTCACCCTATAGGACTAGTGTCACTGGAAGAGGAAGAGATGCCAGAGCTATGTGCACACAGAAAAGACATGAGAGGATGCAGCAAGAAGGAGGCCATCTGCAAGCCATGAAGGGAGGCCTCAGGAAAGTCAACTGTGCTGACACTTGGACCTTGGACTTCTATTCTCCCAAATTGTAAAAAAAAAAAAAAAAATACGTTTATATTGTTTAAGCTGCCCAGTCTGTGGCATTTTGGTAGGGAACCCCAGCAAGCAGCTGTGAAGAATTATTTAAATAGTTTTGTGGGTGCACCCATCTGAGTGGAGGAGAACTGTGGGTGATCAAATAATATTAAGGCCCTGTATGATTAAATCATAGACATGTCACAGGCCTACGTTACCTCTGGCATATACCACCCAGAACTTGGAAAGTGAGCCAAATGGGCTCATAAATCAAAACCTAGTGCCAAAGAATAATTTGTTCTTTCTTTCAGCTTTGCTTCTCGAGTCAAGTTTGCTGGTGCTTCTTCCTTCATAGAAGGGAATTTTTCCAAGAGGAAAGAAGTACCTGGGTTGCTTGATGCTGACCTTGGTTGTCCAGTACCCACTTCACCAAGGCAAAGACACATGTCCCAATGCAGCTGTTTGTGTGCACTGAGATAGGGCCATTCCTACAGTGGACAAGTCTGAACAAGTTTCCATGCCACCTCTGACATTTTTACAAAAGTGAAATCAAATTGCATATAACAAGATGCGATTTTAAACGAACTTTTAAAACTTCACATACTTTTGACTTTTGGAAGCTGCTCTGGCCCCGTGTCCAACACAGGAAGCTCTGATCATCCATGTGATGAATTACTGCACCAGGCCCTGTCAATAGCTTTTTTTTTTCCCATTCTCTATCTCACTTACCTAAAGTCCTACAGGTGTTCCCTGGGATCACCTTCTGCATATAAGGCTGGTTCTTGAATACTTGTCTCACAGGCTGCCCTGGGAGTACCAGACCAAGAGAATCACTTAATGTTGCCATGAGGGTTAAATAAAGTACAGTATTAAAAGTACCTACATCAATGCTCGATGCTTTATGGCAACTCAATAAATGTTGGTTTTTATGATAATGTGGATCCCCAGCCCTATTGAGCTGACTTGGACTCTTTGCTCCTCTAGCCTAAACTTGGAACAAAATCCAGGACTTATGAAGCATCTTTCTTTTCCCTGCCCATATTTGAATAGTAGCCCCAAAGTTCAGCCTTCTCACAGGGAGATGAGCACATTAAGATGGACCAAGGAGCCAAAGTGTATCAAAAGACCCAACATTTTCCCCACAGAAACTGGAAAAAAATGTGCAAGGGAAGCTCATAATGAAATCTCCCTGAAAAAATGGCTTCAGTTTATGAGCTTGACAGGGGTTTCTACCAACCCATGAGTTATTTACCCTTCTGAGAAATGTGAAATGTAGTGTGGTTGGACTGGGGGTATCTGGGGACAGTGTCACTCTGTATCAGAAACTCCTAAAATATCGGAAAGAGATTGTGATCATTCATAACTATCTGAAGGTCTGGTTGGTTGGTATTATAGAAAGAACATGGGACTGAATACAGAGACCTGGATTTTAGACATGACTCCAGTTACTGATTGTGTTTATCTTGGGCAAGTCATTGAATTTCCTCTGAGTCTCAGATTGCTCCTGTGAATATTATGGGTTCATTAGAGTTGTCTTATAGTCTTTCCAAAGCTCTAAAGGACTATAATTCATTGAAGTTTAGAATGCATTTTCACAACACATTAACCTGTGCATGGATAGAAACCAGTAAAAATCACCGTCCCAGAGTCAAACTGTGAAACAACGATGAAAAACCGGAAGTGCTAACTTGCAAATTCAAAGTTTGGTTTTTAAAGAACTCACACAACCAGGGAGTGCACAGTATTCAATAAGCAAACTATTCTAGATCATCGTTCTTATCATTTGGAGTAGTGATTTTTCACAGCTGTGCGATGCAGAGGCCTAGCCTGAGCTGGAGCTGTGAATCAATTGCAAAGAGCCCTGAGAGCTGCAGAAAGAGGTACTCCATGTAGCGGTACAAAATATGATATGTTCTATGGATTATCTGACCCAAAATCAATACACTTCTCTCTTTCCCGCTTGCGCATGAAACACAAAAAAGTAAAACTAACTCGAAATCAAAATGAAACAGACTCATCTATCTCTGCTGACCAAGATAATTAAAGAACAGAATTGACCCCAAAACACGTACGATGAGAAGTAAATAGGTTGTTAAGGATTTTTTTTTTCTCAACATTTAAAAACACAAGTGTCTTATTTTGCCCTTCTCTCCATCAGTTCAACATTACCAAGTGCTTTCACTGATCTTCCCAAATGGAAGCCTTAGAGTGGCTGTGCCTACTCTGTGCCTTTGGGAATATGCAGATAAGACAAAAGGAAGACCCACTTCTTACCAAAGGGCAAGTGCACACATGCTTCTGGAACACCCGCAACAGGCCTGGCACCTTTCCCCACAGCTGGCATTTTTGGCCTCTGCTCTGGAACATTCTACTAATATTTTTCAATTTTTGTTTGCATCTAGATTTATGCAGTTACCAAAGTTTGTAGCTCATTTCTCATGTCCTCTTTTTCTTCCTGTTTCACAATAATCACCTTGATTAAACCCATACCCACCAGATTTCCACAAAATTCTCACATAAAGAACTTTTTTTTTTTTTTGAGATGGGGTTCTCTGTGTGGCTCAGGCTGGTGTCAAAACCCTAAGCTCAGGGGATCTTCCTGCCTCAGCCTCCAGAGTGGCTAGGACCATAGGGATGCACCACCATGCCCTGATGGAATTTTGTTTTTTCTAACTTTCCTTATATGATTATTCCAAGAATATGTCATCAAGTTAATGTTCACACCTTCAGTCATCCGCTTCTGCTCAAAAATATACTAAAAAAGTTTTCCTTCTCCAACAGGTTAAGGGCTTGTTACTGGACTATTTAGTTGTAACCAAGAAGAAAACTACCTTATGCCCCTCCTGACCCTGTACCTTCCAGCCAATTAACCCAGTCTTTCTCTTGGGAGTGATGGGCTTCTGTCACTAGGGTCTGCTGTACACTATTGGACCCGGCTTGTAGCACATTTTTTTGCTCCTCTATTTCATTTGTTTTACTGTCCCTAGTCTCAAGGTCTAACTCACAGAAAGCTCTTCGAATAAGTGTTTTCTTCCAAAAATGGCTCAGACTAAGGGCTCCATTATGTGAGGTTCTGAGTCCTGTGGTACCTCTATGATTAATTACTGATAATAATGATAATAAATAAATAGTAAATAACTGCCACACTTTTTAAAAGGCGTTGTGAATTATCTTTTTGTACATCTGTCACATCCTTGTTTCTATACTACATCCTGGCCTCCGAGTCTAGATTCTGTTATATCTAAAAGTTAGAGAAATATTTTAACACTAAACTGTTTAAAACTCTAGCTACAATGTTTACTAAATCTCCCTGTGCATACTGCTAGGAGGCACTCAGGGCTGTGCGCTGTTGAGAATTGTGTCCCAGCAGCCTGGCCACCTCAGGCTCTATGATACATATGATACATATATTTATCACATATCAAAAATGGAGTATTTTAAAAATCACTTGTTTGATACATTTGTTTAGAGAATAGCAAATCATTTCATAAATTTACTAATATATATGAAATGCACAATCAAAACTTTTAATAATAGATAAATCTATGATCTTATTTTGGATGATGGGCAAGTTCCAAATTCCTTGTGGTAATGGTTGCATAGCTCTGTAAATTTACTAAAAAATACACGCTTACTGCAGGTGAATTGTATGATATCTAAATTATACATCAATTCAGATTGCATTTTCATTGCCTATGATGATAATTCCTTAAAAATGTGTGTTTAGATTATTTTAAAAACCAATCAACCAGTGTTGGTCATCTGCTTGACTTTGATCTTGTTACCTCCTTCTTGTAATCTTTGTCTGAATTACAGGGTGAACATTATACCCACTGCCATTATTTTCACTCACACTTCCTAGAGGTTTTAAAGTAGCAATAAACTTTTCTATAGTGTCTCTTAATCACCACTTATGATATTCTCTGCTATGGTCATATTGAAAGAAACTGTGAAGAAAATTATATCAAACTCATATACATGTTTACACACGTGTGCACGCACACACACACATACATACAAAATGTAATGCCTGCTGCCATTTGCTTAACTAGGTTTTCATTTCAATCTCAGGTGAAGAGATCATGGCAATTACAAACACAGCAAGGACAAATCTAAGCTGAGGTCCTCCTTTAACAAACAGCCCTATTGCATAGCAGGCTCATTCAGAATACCACCCAATTAACACTGAATCTTTCCTTCAGTCAATACATCATTAACTTAATTCCTTTTGAATTGCAGTTCCTCTGTTCTAATATTGGCACATTAGGAGCTATCATCACTCTGCCTTTGAAGAAGGGTTCTGGTAGAAGGCTGCCCAGGACATCCCGCACCCCTCCTGCACCCAAAGTGTAGAGTCATTAACAGTGTCTCCTGCACCTTAGAACCTATCGGTGCACTCTAAACCAGCACTTTGCATCTCCATATGTTAATTGTCACAATTTACTGAAAGTAAAACTTTTAACTTACCTAAGCTAAAGTTTGCAGATGCAAAGTCAGATTCCATCTATATTCTACATGACTAGCACCTGTCACATCAGTCTTTCTGGTCTTGGAATCCTTTTATACCCTTGGGTGCTTACAATAAGCAATTTTTAAAGATCTCTTGCTTCATTTAATTGTTTTTTCTTCTTTGAAACATTTTGGGTTTCAGCTCCTCATGAATGCAATGAAAGAAAATAATGACAATGTAAAAGATGAATTCAAAAGTTAAGTTTCTCTCTCTAATAACCCAGAGCCAAAGCTTCAGGCTCAGGACTACTGACTCTTTGTTCCCCTTGCCTATGGGTTCTGATCAGCTGCCTCTGCCTGCACATCTCCTTCCACAGACTGCTCTGACACCAGCACTGGGGGCTAGGGTTGGTATGAAGGGAGTGGTGTGGAATGAATAAGAAAAATGAAATCCAAAATGAAATGAGGACCATCTATTCCTCTTCGTGTTCAGGTGTTTTTCTCCTCACTGTCTGACTTCTAGATTAGGTCTTCACATGGAGAATGGCAGGGAAATAATTATTCTAGTTTCACAGTGGCTGGAAATTTGCTCTGCTGTGGCTTACAGCTAGTATTTCCTAAACTATAGCACAGAGCAGAGGCTGATTTTGTCACAGAGAATTTGGTTACAGGTGGGTAATCATATGGCAAATAAGAAATGGTGTTTGATGATTTAAATTCATAACTGTGGTTAATGAAGTGTTGTAAAAATCCTAGAATAAAAAGTACATTTGTAGAAAAATAAACAACATATATAACTTACTATAAATCCATAACATATGAGCAGCATTTTACAATCTATGCATAGGGAACTTTGGGTATATAACATATCATTTTACAAGAATATTAATGGAGCACAACTAAATAGTCTTTTTAAATTATTAAGCTAGATTGAAGGTTTTCCATCAAATTATAAAGCACATGACAGAAAATGGATGATTCCAGTTGCTTAATAAGGAACAAATATTTTGGACTGCTGTATTATTTAAATATGTGACTCCTGTAAAAGAAAAAAAAACAATTCTACAAATTGCAATGGTTTTCACATAGAAAATTACTGAAAATTGCAGAGTTTGATTATCTAAAGAAATCAAATACAAATGATAAAATGAATATACTCGTATTTAATTGGAATATTGTGAAGGTTAATGAAATCAAATAACCTTGAAGGGCTGTGGGTGACAGTTAATACACCACATTGAATTTTTGGATTAATATTAAAAGAGAACAACCTGACTCATTTCTGTTTATTCCAATATTCAAACCAAGTGAAACTCCTGGGAATTATTAGAGAGACAAATTAAAACAACAGATGGACTTGCAGTCGCCTGCATAAGAATGTCTTTTCACAAAGCCTCCTGACAGTTTCAGAGATTCTAAGGTGTTCTATTTAATTTCAAATAAAGAACACTACATTTTTCCCTCTTAGCAGGCTGTCAATCTTTGAAGGCCCTAAAGAAAATGATTTGAAAACACCATGAATTTCATGTTATCAGGCATTTTATAAGACATATCTTGTAAAATAGATATAAGACTGATTATTTCTTAATGATAGAAAGAAGAAAAATATATAGTCAATTTCTATCTTCCCAAGTATGAATCTTCATTCTGGCTATTATGAGAGCAATTATTTTTATGTAATATTTTTTACATGGCTTTTAAAAAGAAAATAAGCACTTTTGACTATATATTTATCCCCGTAATTTTGTTTACATTTTATGCATCACTGAGCCAAACTAGCTGTTGAAAAAGTGGCTTCATTAGCATCTGCACCTGAATAGATTTTACCCCTGGAATCTCAGGTATATATACATGTATGCATGAGGAATTTTGTGCTTTTGAAAATGTTTTGGATAAATAAATATTTTGGAAACTCGCTAGTGTAACCCTTATAAGAAAATTCCTGTTTTTTTGGTTCTGTTGTTTGTTTTATTGTGTTTGCTTTTTTTTTTTTTTTTTGGTAAAAGATTCTTGCATATATCCAGAGTATAAAATAGGAGCTTCTAATGGGGAAAAATGTTTATTTTCTAAACATTAATTGTACTACTTATACTGAAGGCTCAAATAAAGAAGACTCTGTGCTTATAAAATAAATAAATTATCAAAGTGGGACCTTGACATTCCTGCTTCTAGTAATTGAAGAGTGCTTTGCATATCAATTCTCCTTCTAAGAACTAGAAAGACTAGAGTTTAAAAAATATTCTCCAAAAGCATCTAAGAAGAAAAAAAGAAGCTTAAGGAATCCAATTCTAGAAGGAAAAAGTACCACCCCAAAATGCACCCAACATTTTATCATCACTCCTGTCTTTGAGTCATTTTCTGATTCTCAAGAGGTGACAGAGAAGCTGTGAAGAGATTCTGTCAATGTCATGTGACTGGGATAAGGGTCACATACAAGCATAAGTCTGAGTATGTGGTGCCTATAAAACAAACTGTCAGATTCTCAAAGATGAAGGAGGATGATAACCTGAGTGTGAGTAAACCAATGATCAATTCTCCCAGAGACAGAGAGCCAGCTGGGAATCAGATCAATTCTTACATGAATGGAGGGAATCTGTTCTTAGCCTGAACACATACCAAGAGCAAAACTAGATGCTCTGCAGAAAACTTTTTTCCTAAGTTATATATTAAGCACTCAGTCAATATCAATAGTGCATTCCATGAGGCAAGATAACAGAATAAACACACACACAAGAAGAAAAACTCAAAAAGTGAATATATGAAGTATCTACATTCATGCTATCAAACATGAGTTTGAAAATAACTATTGTGAGTATGCTCAAAAATATAAATGACATGATTGAAAATGTTATCAGAGAATAGAGAGTAAGAGAAGATTCAGATGGGTATGCTGTAAGTGAAGAAATATAATAACCTAAATGAGAAACTAATAGGCAGGTTTAATAGCAGATTAGACAAACCAGAAAAAAAGGATCAATGAACTGGAAGATAAGTCCCTAAATGATAGGAACAAAACACACAGAGAGAAAAGGATGAGATGGGAAGAACACCAGGAAGAGGACTATTGAAATACATGTGACCGGGGTCAGGGAACAGAAAGTCCAGAGAAAGGGAAGAAGCAACATTTGAATGATCATTAGGGATTTTCTAACACTGAAGGAAGCTGCCTAGACCTAGGAAGCTCTAATATGGATTCACATAAAGTAGAATTAATTGTTGCTGCTGGACATCAAGATAGTACTTTGGGTTGACAGGACCTGGAACAGGGCATGAGGAAGGCTTCAAGTGGGGACAACTCTGACTCATGATCTGAGTGTTTGATCCAGACATAAGGGAGTGTCACACTAGTGAGAATCAATTGTGCTGCAGACTGAGGGTGTGAGCTTTTCTCCACGTAATCTCCACTTCAATGTAAGGTTAAGAATAATACATGATGGTAGTAATAGAGAAGCTCTACAAATTCCCACGCAAGAGAAATATGATGAAAACCACCCCTGGGCACAACAGCACTGGGAAATTCTTCTTCTTCTTCTTCTTTGTTGGGGGGGGGTGGACTGGGAATTGAATTCAGGGGCACTCGGGCGCTGAGCTACATCCCCAGCCCCATTTTGTATTTTATTTAGAGACAGGGTCTCACTGAGTTGCTTAGCGCCTCACTGTTGCTGAGGCTGGCTTTGAACTAGCGATCCTTTTGTCTCAGCCTCCCAAACTGCTGGGATTACAGGCATGTGCCCCTGCACCTGGCAGATGTGAAAAACAGAGGGAAAAGGTCTAACGAAATACAAGTGACTGTGGGGAAGAGGAAGACAAGAAAATGGGAAGAAGCAACATTGAAGGGCTAAGCACTGGGAATTTGAAAATTCCCAAGTAATAGAGCTTATCAAAAAAAAACTGAAATTCTTGAGGAAACACAGATAGATGCTATTTATATGACTCATATTTTTAAAAATACTGAAATTGAATCCAGTGGTTCTTTACCACTGAGCAAGTCCTTTATATTTTTTTGGAGACAGGGTCTTGCTAAATTGCCCAGGTTGGCCTCGAATTTGGGATCCTTCTGCCTCTGCCTTGTGAATAGCTGGGATTACAGGTGTGCACCAAGGCACATAGGTAGTACCCACATTTTAAATGAAAGGACAAAAACAAGTTGGTTGTAAAAAAACTGAAAAAGATAAATGTGCCCAACACCAAAATAATTCTTATATAACTATACCAATATCAGATAAAGTAGGCAAAAAGCAACTCTAGATATTTAGGGCATTTTTAATGATCAAGAATCAATTCACCAAGCAGACATGACCATAATTTATATTAAATCCAAATCTTTCTTTATGACTGATAAAACAAAATAAAAAACAAAAAATGTGTTAGACTTTGAAATATCTGAACAATTATGCATTCAATCTGAATGTCAATTATGACATATAAAATAAGATCAACAGGGCTGGGGCTGTAGTTCAGTGGTAAAGTGCTTGTCTAACACAGGTGAGGCACTGGGTTCCATCTTCAGCACCACATTAAAACAAACAAACAAGTAAATGAAATAAAGGGTAAATTCTAAAAAAAGAAGATCAAGAATATGAATTCCTTTGAAGTAGTCATGAAATATTTATCA
Source organism: Marmota marmota marmota (assembly GCF_001458135.2). Taxonomy (NCBI): domain Eukaryota; kingdom Metazoa; phylum Chordata; class Mammalia; order Rodentia; family Sciuridae; genus Marmota; species Marmota marmota. The sequence continues at coordinate 9,039,281 of NW_025999990.1, read as the reverse complement.
AAATTGTAAAGTCAAATGTATCCAGCCGTTTCATAACTGAGGATGTTGAACTGATGGTCTATCTAACAATTGGCTCAAGGTTACAAAGAGTAATAGAGCTTATCGAAACACTGATCTGGAATCTGTTTCACAGCATGCCAGCCTCCTTCCCTTAAATAAGGAAGACTAAAAGTATATTCTAACAAAGCCCTGATGACCCGGTCTTTTAGAGAGGCTACAAGGAAGATTATGCCCTAGACGTAAAGAGAAAGCCCTAATGACTGTCACTTCCTTTCCTATCAGTGGTAAAGTAGTGCCCACTGTGGCAAATTCCTTGCTGTGGATACATTTAGATGGCCTTCAGGTTATTTGATAACATGATTAGAGTGCAATGACTTCAGACACAGCTTACAAAACGTGATGGAGGGGACTTTACTCCTGCTACTCTGCAGACAACACATGGACCTCCTAAACCTTAGACCCCAAACTACTTAATCAAGTGGAATTCAACAGTAAGTAGATGATCTACAGATATTTTTGTGATGCATATATTAAAGAAGAGTTGCCATTCCTCCCTAAAATTCAGTGAAAATATGAACAGACATTAAAAAAAAAAACAGTATATGTTTTTGGTAAGTGCTCTATATACAAACTATTAGCATTAACAACAGCTGCAAGATGGAACATTCTATGTAATTTCAACCATTTCTCTGACTCTCACCATGTGCGGGGCCCTGTGTTACATAGTTTACACAGGGTACTTTGAATCTTCCTAAGAAAGTTTCCAAGTATCAATTCTTGCTTTTTAACTGACAAGGAACCTTGTGTTCTGGAGGTGTAAGTAGTTTGTTTAAGGTCCTCAAGCTGGTTTGGGTTCCTGTCTTGTCTATTCATTCTCAATTTCCTCTCTCAGTCAATTTCCACACTGAAATTTAATACAGAGAAGTATCAGAAAACTTTTCAGTGATTCTAGGAAACACTCCAGTAAAAGTAGGAAAGAATGTTAACTGTAAAACAGAGAGAGCAGACAATATGAAACCAGGCTACGGAACAGGGAAATACCAAATAAAACTAGATCAGATGAAAGTCTGGGAGGAACCGGACATTAGAGAAACACTCCTGCATTATTCATGGTTTGGAATAAATGTGTGTGTGGTGACGAGGAGGCCGATGTGTATATGTGTGTAAGAAATATTACGCCTCTTTTTAAATGAAGTTTTGTAAACTCTAATTTGTTTATATCTCACTATCATTACAGTTTTTAATTAATGCTTGTATTAATAAATCCCCTAGGTCAGTGACTCTCAAACTTTAGAATGCAAAATTATCTAGGGATCTTTTTAAAAAATTTGACCACAAAGAAATGCCAAAATGTTTAAGGAGACAGGGGTTTGTTAAACATGAATCATTGAATTCCACCATCAGTTTCTGACCCAGTGTGTCTAGATAAGATTCAAAATTGTCTATTTTCAGCAAGTTTTCAAATGATGTTGATGAAGCTGGTCCAGGAACATGTTTTGAGAACCACTGCTGGAGATATTTCTATTGAACAAATGGGAAATTTCAGGCAGGGATCAATCAGTAATTTGAATGGATAGTAAAAATAAAACCTAATATTTACTAAGCTAGTTTTCTTTGCATGCACTATGCTGAATTCTTTACATCGTTAAAGCTCCACAACACCATTTACCCTACACTACAATTCCTTGAGGTAGACAATATAGGTTTCCATTTTATGGATTAAAAAAAAAAGAAAGATGAAAGGCGTAGGTAATTTGCCCAAGCCAAGTCTATTAGAATCACTTGAACCTGACTACTATGCCTCCAAAAGGAGTCCCAAATCTATGTTTGCATTGTTCTCCAGTATTTGTATACAAAAAGACTCATGCAAAGAATTTTATAAACATTCGGACTCCTGGGCTCTATATTCAGAAGCTTTAACTCAAAATATTTATAATGAAGCTCCGCAATCTGCATTTCTAACTGGCAACACGTTTTTAGACATTGAGTTGAGTAGTAAAATAGTCTGGTCCCAGAGCAGGTATACCAGAAAAGTAGTAGAATCTATTTTGTCATGTTCTAGTACGAAGGCTTTTTCTTGTCTATGGATATCATACAAACTTCACAGAACATTTTCATCACTATAGAGGAGGAAATAAATTCAGTTTCTTGAAGCTTTTTGTTTAACCATCAGTTTAATAATTCCATAAAAATTTAAGACACAAGGGCCATAATCTATGGCTCACACTGACCATACTCTTGGTCAATTGCCTGTTATAGCTCAGCAGTGGTTCCCCGATGCTGAGATGCTGAAATATAAAAGAATCCCACATGAGTTCTGTTGGTGGGTATTGTTTGTTTGTTTTAATGAGCTTTGGAGTTCTGATTTGGTGGATCTGGGGTGAGGCTCAGATGATAGATTTATCAGAATATTTTAGGTGACATATCATCAGTCAGGTAGGGAGACCACTGAATTTCAGATCATTTTCTGACTGGAATTGTTTCTAATTGTAAAGAGCTGAGCCACAGAGAGCAAACAGTGCCATTTGTTTGGCTGTTGTATTCTGCTTCAGTCCTTTTCCTGAATAGCCTCGAGGATCACAGATGGTGGCCCTGCCAGTCAAGTCAGCGCAGCCAAAGAGGAGATTGAGAATGGAGAGAGAGGGAGCTGAGCAGTGGAGAGGATCTCACTCTTCTGACCCCTGATTCTGGTGCTCAGTTGGAGAAGTCACAAGTTATTACTTCACTGATTTTCTCAGGCAGTCAAATAATTTCAAGCAGAAAATCCGCCCAACTAGTTTGTATAAGTAGCAGTAGGGAGAGTGTGAAGACAGTTGTTGGAGCTGAAAAGAGGCATCTATTCATCCAGCTGATGTGTGCTGCAAGTCTAAGTGCCAGGCGCTGTTGCCTACCTCGGTGACCTGCAGGAAGCCAGAAGACAAAGACCCTAGCTTAAATTGGCTCAGAGAGTTAGTAAACAAACAAGTAAAGGAACGAATCAGCCTGATTCTAATAGTGGCATGCATTGCACAGAAAATAAAACAGGGTGATCGAAAAACAAATGACTAGGAATGAGACGGAGCTGCTTAAACAAGGGGGTGATGGATAAACACCTGAACGAGGTGTCGTTAGAAGATCTTAAATAATAAAAAGTAATTAGCCATGTGAAGAAAAAAGACCAGGAACAGAGGAAAGAGCATACACAACGTTTCTGAGCCTAGAACAGGCTGAAGCCTCAAGGAACAGAAGAATTAAGCGATTAAAAGGAGCTAGACTCCCGTGGTGCACACCTGTAATCCCAATGATCAGGAGGCTGAGGTAGGAGATCCGGAGTTCAAAGCCAGCCTCCACAAGTTAGCAAGGCCCTAAGCAACTTAGTGAGATTCTGTCTCAAAATAAAAAGGGCTGATGATGTGGCTCAGTGGTAAAGCACCGCTGGATTCAATCCCCGGTACCAAAAACAAAAACAAAAACAAAACAGCAACAAAAGGTTAAAATGAAGGCAAGGCCAGGTCAGGAGGGTGTTGGCAATTGACATGAGGTCACACACATACATGACAACTTGAGTAAATGTAAAAGCAAAATGAAAATCATATTTCTATATAGATAGATAGACTAAAAGTCTACAGATGAAAACTTTCCCAAAGAAATGAAAATCACATTTTTTCATAACTCGATAATTCCATAATTCATATGGACAAATAAAAAGCAAAAAATTTAAGAGATTGATGTCAAAACCGGCCCTTCTATATTTTAAAATAAAAAGCCTCAATAATTTGAAAAGTATGGAACTGAAATAAAAATTGTTTTTCATTCATCATATTGCGCTCTCAATGGAGCAGAATAAGAAGTCAAAAAACAGAAGCAAATAGATATAGAGCTTTGGAATATGACAAAGATGGCATTTCAAATCAGTATCAATAAATTGTGATGGACAACCGGATGACCATCTGGAAAACCAAAGTTGGATTCCTGCTTCATCCATAGACAAAAGTATGTTCTATGTTAGTAATGGAAATGCAAAATGGTACGGTTATTTTAGAAAACAGTTTGGCAGTTTCTTATGAACATGCACTTACCATATGATCAAGCTATCCCATTCCTATATCCAAGAGAAATGAAAACATATGTCTATACAAAAAAACATGAATGTCTATATTGGCTTTATTTATATTCACCCCAAACTGGAAACATCCAAATACCCTTCCACTGGTGAGTAGATAAACAGACTGTGATGTGGCCACACTAGTAAATGCTATATAACAACAAAAAGAGACAAATTATTGTTACATGTTTTAGCATGGATGCATTATGCTAAATGAGAACATCAGGTTCAGAAGGATACTTACTATATGATTTCATTTATATGACAGACTGGAAGAAGCAACATGGTAGTACAGAACACAGATCAGGGATTACCAAGGGCAGGGGTGAAGGTGGGAAGCAGATGGACTTGATTATAATTTCTTTTTGCCAAAAATTCATAGAACCTCATACTCAAACACAAAGAATTTAACTATATGTAAATTATTTTGTCTCAATAAATCTAATTTGAAATGTTAATAAGGTTTATTAAAGCATAAAACTATTAGAAGAAAATTTGAAAAACTGGTTCATGACCTCTGAGTGAGAGGCTCTTCTAAAAATGATGCAGAAGTTAAGAGTTCTTTTTTTTTTTTTAAAAGTTTATATGCTTCATTACTCAAGAAATAAGAAAAACCTACATAAGGAGGAAACTTTGTTCAAAAGTCAAAATACAAATAACACATTTGAAAAGACTTTTACAACTCATGTCACAGAAAAAAATGTATAGAACAGATTCTAAAAGTCGTTAAGAAAAGCAGCCTAATGGAGTAATTGGCAAATAATATAAACATATTTCATAGAAAATGAATCAAAATTAAGTAATTAAAGATATATTCAACCTAAGGAAAAATAATGAGCTATCAATTAAAACTTCACTCTGAATTATTTACCTATAATATTGATTAAAACATAAAACACAGCCTAAGTAAGGCTGTGAAGAAACACACCCACCCACACACACAAACACACATACACAAACACACACACACACACACACACACAAACTTCATGTAGGAGACCGGATTTGTTCAACTATGGAGGATCATTTCTAATATTCTATTATTAGAATTACAAATCAATATGAATATCCTGTACCTTCTAATCTAAGACAATCTAACTTACCTTCCAGGATTTTCCCCTACAACTCTGTGAAATGAAGTATATACAAGATGAGGCCTTGAGGCAATGTCTGTAATGACAACAGCTTGCATTTCTTTGGTACTTATGGTGTGACAGTCCCCTTATGAGCCCTTGACAGGTACTAAATCACTTATTTCTTGTAACCCCTCTATCAACTGAGGAAATAAATAGAAAGTTATTATCAAAATAGATGTAACTGGTTACTCAGGATTGACAATTAGGTGTTCTGGCTCCAATGTCCATTATCTTAACACTTGGACTGAACACTTGTAACAATTGCTATAAAGCAATTGGAAATCACATTAAAAAAAAAACTGGTTAATCAAATGTGGTGCCCTAATCCAGGGAGTAGTATGCAACTATAAGGAAGAACAGGATCCCTTTATGTATGAGTAATGCGAAGACATTCAAAATATACCTGCCCATTTGGTTTTATATGTTACCATTTGTACAAAAGGAAGGGAGGTAAAGAACAAACCTGCCATTTTTATTGATGTGAGTTTAAAAGTGGTGAGGTGGAAGGAAGGTGCCATGAATGGGAAGATTCTTGGTGCTGGGGTCACAGCATCAGCAGGGAGATTTTCCCTTATATACCTTTGTATGTTCTTGAGTTTAAGTTAAATATTGTGAATGTAATGTCTATTGAAAATTTAAATAAATGAAAAAAGTGAAAACTATTAATCAACAGAAACTATGAAAATGAGAGAAAATTACATCAGAAGGTATTTGAATTTTCCAGAATGTACAAAGAATTCCTTTAGCTCTCGTTGTTTCTAAGAAAAAAAGGTTAAACCACAACACTATAGAGATGTAAAGAGGGATTTCACTGAAGAAACATGAAGCAAGTAGACATAGGAAAAGTGACCTCACTTTCCTGGTGACTAGAGGAAATGTATGAACACCAAATGGCACCCCTTTCAGGTTGCAATTTGTTTTTTGAAGTCTGACAGTCAAAAATGTTGGTAAGGATGCAGATAAATAGGACATAATATATCCTTCTGTTAGAAGTTTTAAAAGTTACAACAATTATGAAGAGAAATTTGGAAAGATCTAAAAAAATTCAAATGTACTCCCCTCACTGGGTACTGACCTGGGAATATTCATACCTAAATAACAAGGAAATACATCTAAGATTGTAAAAAGTAGGATTGCGTCTAACCTTGAAAAATCTAAATTTAAAGGTAAGAGAGTGGATGAATAAATTGTGGTATATACAACAAAGAGAAACTATATGATTACTAAAAATAAATAAATGATAGCTACAAATATTAAAATGCATAAATATCACATATGTAATGTTGAGCAAGTAAAGATAATTGTAGCTGGACACATAGAATATATGATGCATAAATACACAATTATGAATACAATGTCATGCATCTTAAAAGATGTATACATATGTGTTAGCATCCAAAAGTTGCAAGGGCTGATAAACATCAAGTTCAATTTATTGTGGGTTTCTGATGTGAAGGTCAAAGAATGGAATTAGGGTAGGACAGCAGAAATGCTACAACAGTTTTGGTGATATTGTTTAATGTGGAGGGTGTGCACATGAATGCTTGTTCTATTATCCTTTAAATATTCTTGCATATCTTAAATGATATATAAAATGATAAAAACACAAAACAACTTGTGTTTTTGCTTCAAGAGATTGTTGCTTCAGGATATAAATGGAGATATTAATCACATTTGCAGCTGGGTGTATCTTGAGTATTAAATTCATTAACAAATAAAATGATCATAGAGTAGAACCCAGTACTTTCTAAATGTAAAAGTATACTAACATTGTAAGTGCTCAATAAATGTTGCCATTACTATACTTATAATTATTACTGAAATAAGTTCATATAAAACGAAAGTCTGATCTCGGCAAAAAGTGATCATCCTAAAAGAATGGTGAAAAAAACTGTTTACAGTATTTAAAAGAAAAATATTTGTAAGGAAACATGATTTTAAAAAACAATGATGTTGGGGCTGGGGATGTGGCTCAAGTGGTAGCACGCTCGCCTGGGCATGCGTGCGACCCGGGTTCGATCCTCAGCACCACATACAAAGATGTTGTGTCCGTCGAAAACTAAAAAAAAATAAATATTAAAAAAAAAATTCTAAAAAAAAAAACAATGATGACATTAATCTTCAGGACTTCAGGATAAATAAGTAACTCAAAAAAACTTAAGAGCAAAAAAAGAAAAAACAAACAAACAAATAACCCAATCAATAAATGAACAGAAACCAGACATTTCACAGAAGACATACAAATGGTCAACAAATATATGGAAAAACTGTTTGACATCACTAGCCTTTAGAAAAATGCAAATTAAAACTACACTGAGATTCCATCTCACTCCAGTCAGAATGGCAATTATCAAGAATACAAGCAACAATAAGGGTTTTTAAGGATGTGAGGGAAAAAGGCACACTCATACATTGCTGGTGAGACTGCAAATTGGTGCAAACACTCTGGAAAGCTGTATGGATATTCCTCAGAAAACTCTGAATGGAACCACCATTTGACCTAGTTATCCCACTTCTTAGTATATACCCAAAGGATCAGCAAATACCACATCAGTGTTTAATAACAGCTCAATTCACAATAAGTAAGCTATGGAACCAAAGTAGGTGTCCTTCATCAGATAAATGCATAAAGAATTACCCAGCCATAAGGAAGAATAAAATTCTGGCATTTGCAGGTAAATGGATGGATCTGGAGAGTATCATGCTAAATGAAATAAGCCAATTCCCCAAAACCAAAGGCCAAATGTTTTCTCTGATATGTAGATGCTAACACACAATAATGGGGGGCCAGGGAGGGGCAGAAGTTCATTGTTTAGACAAAGGGGAATGAAGACAAGGGAGGGGAGATGGGAATAGAAAAGACAGTAGAATGAACTGGACATAACTTTCCTGTGTTCATACATGAATACACAATTAGTGAAATGCCACCTCATGTATGACCACAAGAATGGAATACTAATTAGAATAAGTCATACCCCACGTATGTATAATATGTCAAAATACCATGCTACTGACATGCATAACTAAAAGAAAAAAATACAATGACAATATCCTATTGTTCCCAATTGTTATTTATCTGACTGGCAATACAAACCCCCTCCTCTGTAGAAGAAATCGCTATGATGTACATCTTGGCAAACTCTTTTCTCCTTGGAAGCAAAAAATAATTAGCACCCTTCTGTCTGTGCTTCAGCACTTATAGTGGGGATGTCACCCAATTTCAGCCAATCAGAAGCTTCCCCTTAGGACTTTGAAATTTGAACAAAAAAAAAAAAGAGGAAAGGAAGGAAGGACCCAGCAGAACTAGGGACCGATACCCCAAAATGAATAAAAACATTCATTAAAATTGTACCAGGTATTTTACAGGTAATTACATGTCCTGTAATTACTATTGTTTCATGATGGACTCATTCATTTTGTAAATACTAGAATGTTGAAAAATAATTAGATGGATGTCCCACCACAAAGAAATTCAAAGTCTGGTATTAGTCACCTAAACCCAAAACAATGGTGGCAGCATCAACCACAATTACAGCAGTATAAGACATGCCACGGGTAAAAGAAGAAATTGAGTCCATTTGGACTCCAGTGAGAGGGTGGAGACACAGAAGGCTTCAAGGGAGCCCTGGAAATTGTGTAGGAATTCACAGTCAAAAGGAGAAAGTCATTTCAGGAAAAAAAAAAATATTAGACGAAGAAGAAGGTAGCCATGAAGCAACCTAGCACATTTTTTTTCTTTAATCCTGGCTCCTTTATTAAAAAGAAAGGGGAAAATACAAACTGCTAGGAAAATTGAGAACCATTAACAATGAGAGATAAGGTGAAATTCAAACTCTGCTCTCTAGAATCTTGATTTTTTAAATTAATTTTTATTTTATTTTAGTTTTTACACAAATGGAGCAGAACTTTTCATTTCTCTGGTTGTACATGATGTAGAGTTACACCATTTGTGCAATCATATGCATACGTAGGGATAATAATGTTATATCATTCTACCATCTTCCCCCCCACACACTCACCCTCTTCTCCCTCCCCTCTGCTCAATCCAAAGTTCTTCCCTTCTTCCCTTGCCCCACTCCCCCCACCCGCCCATTAAGGTCAGCATCCACTTATCAAAGAAAACAATTGGCCTTTGGGTTTTTGGGATTGGCTTACTTTGCTTAGCATGATATTCTCTGATTCCATCTATTTACCCATAAATGCCATAATCTCCTTCTTCTTTAAGACTTATTAGTGTTCCATTGTGTATATATACTGCAGTTTCCTTATCCATTCATCTATTGAAGGGCATCTAAGCTGTTTCCATAGTTTAGCTATTGTGAATTGAGCTGATATGAACATTGAGGTGGCTACATCACTGAGATTTGCTGATTTTAAGTCCTTTAGCTATAGACTGAAGGAAGAGTGGAATAGCTGAGTCAAATGGTGGTTCCTTTCTAAGTTTTCTAAGGTCTCTTCCTACTGCTTTCCAAAGTGGTTGTACCATTTTGCAATCTCACCAGCAATAAATCAGTGTACCTTTTTCTCCACATCCTCACCAGCATTTTCTATTGTTTGATAAACCTCTGTCTCTCAGCCTGTACAAAACTCAACTCAAAGTGGATCAAGGACCTAAGAATTAGGCCAGAGATTATGCACCTAATAGAAAAAAAAAGTCCAAATCTACATCATGTTGGCTTAGGACCTGACTTCCTTAACAAGACTCCTAAAGCTCAAGAAGTAAAATTAAGAATCAATAAATGGGATGGATTCAAACTAAAAAGCTTCTTCTCAGCAAAAGAAACAATCAATGAAGTGAAGAGAGAGCCTTCAGAATGGGAGCAAATTTTTACCACACACACACACACACCACATAGAGCACTAATCTCCAGGATATATAAAGAACTCAAAAAACTTAATACCCCAAAACCAAATAACCCAATCAATAAATGGACTAAGGAAATGAGCAGACACTTCACAGAAGAAGATATACAAATTTATGATTTGATCAACAAATTTATGAAACAATGTTCAACATCTCTAGCAATTAGAGAAATGCAAATCAAAACTACTCTTAAGATTTCATCTTATTCCAGACAGAATGGCAGTTATCAAAAAAAAAAAAAAACAGCACATTTATGAAAACATGAGTAACTTTTCCCAGCAGAGAGCACAGTGCTTTTATACGGAAGTTATTTTAAATGTTAGGTTAATACATGATTGAATAAATGCACACATTAATAAAACTAAGCTTCGGGTAAATGTTTAGTAATCATGTGAAGTCAGTAATTCACAACTCAGTTTGTTAGTCTATGAGCTTAGATGAGTCTAGTTCATTTATCAACTCAGTTTTTGAGAGAGTTGATAATGTTTAAGTTGTTGAAGGAATCTATTAATAATAGGAGTGTTTTTCTACCATGATCTTATGTATAAAAATAATTTTCATAAAATTAATATCAAAGAAGAAAAAGTTGGCTACGATCTACATTCGGTGAGGTCGGGCTCCAAATTCCTCAATAGGACACCCATAGCACAAAAGTTAATAACTAGAATCAACAAATGGGACTTACTCAAACNTGTAAATCAATGGATGTGTAACTGATGTGATTCTGCAATCTGTGTATGGGGTGAAGGTGGGAGTTCATAACCCACTTGAATCAAAGTGTGGAATATGACATGTCAAGAAATTTGTAATGTTTTGAACAACCCACAATAAAAAATTAAAAAAAAAAAAGTAAATGCATATAAATTTCAAAGAATAATAAAATTAAAACATTCCACCTTACATTTATTCTTAGCATTTCATAAATGGATTTAAAAAGTGAGGATGAGTTACCTCTCTAAATACTTCATGTGGTCAGGCCTTGTAGCACTTCAGTTTTCTCGAAAGTGTTAATGTGAAATTTTGAATTCACTAGGTTGATTCTAAAATTTAAACTCAATTCCTGACGTGCTCATAGTTTCTTATTTTTCTATTATTAGGTCATTGCTAAACTTTGGTGGAAGTGTATGTGTTATTTAACACTGATTCTCTAATTCATTTGTATGCATGTATGTAGTCATCACAACGCCCTGAGGTGAAATGTTATCTCGCTTTACCTCTTATTCCCACATCCCAATTAACACTCTTTTCCTTACAATTGAAACCTTTCCTTCAGTCTAAGGCATGTTTTACTTCTCCCTAACAAAGGACATGTCACCTCTTTGCAATGACTGGGAATAGTTTTTATTGACCCATTCTTTCATTGGTGGTAGCCTTTTGAGGGTTCTGAGTCATATCACAGTTACTGATTATGACTTACTGTCTGGAATGGAACAGACTTTATCTCCACCAGTCCTGTGGGCATTAAACCACCCTCCTCAAGGCTGGCAACCTACCTGCACCTGCATCCTTCAGGGAATCCTTGCTATGAACCCGAGTTTCAGATGCCCCCTGTGATTTTAACTCCAATCTCAGCAATGCATTAACCGGGAAGATTCTGATATTTTTATCTGTCACTTTAAGTGTTTGCTTTTTTTTAAAAAAATCAATCTGCCATATTTTCTGTTCTTAAATTAGAGCAAAACATACACTCCCAAGAATAAACACCATTTACTGGCCATTTCACCATTTCAATCAAGCTTTGCAGGACAGATGATATATCCTAAAGTTGGTTCCATTTACAGTAACACTTAATATTTATGACTATTTTTAATGTAATGGTTTAAGTTGGGTTATAGTAGATTATTCAGAGCTCAACAGTGGTAGCTAATTGAGGTTACAGAGCTAATGCACAGATCCATTCACAGGATGATTAACCAAGATTTATGGCTGTCACAAAGCAACAAAAACATGCCCACTTACTCAAGAAATTTCTAACATATGCAAATGTGAAATAGTTCAATAGGAGACCCTTACTGCTGTCTTAATTTCTTGCTGGCAATATACAAAACTGATCAATGCACCTTTTCTTATCTACTTCTAAAAAAAAATCAGCTTTTCAAATTCTTGTTAATAATTCACTTGCCATTTTCCTTTTCAGTTCCTGAGTATGCAATTAAATTGTAGAATTTCAAAAGTAGATTGTTACTTATTTTCTAAGTCTGATTCTTTTAATTCCTCTACATGGAATAGTTAAATTTAAGATAAAATATAGCAAGAAGAAATTACAGTTAAATTGATTATGCAGAGGTGTTGCTGGGAGAGAACATCAAGCTGCAAATCAGGGCATGGTTTTGATTATTGGATGGTGAGCCACAGTTGAAATGTAAATTGATTCCTTGATCGTAGCTAAGTCCCTATATTTTGTAAAGCACTGTTATAAGTGTGACAGCATATGTGAAATATTTTTGATCATTACAGAAAAGATATAAATAAATTTAACTGAGTTGCATTGTTTGTTTTGTTAAAAGTAAAACATACTAGCAATGTAAATTGTAGGTATATCATTTGTGAGTACATCATGTTGGGTTAAATGAAATACATATAGATACATACATATGGATCATCCTTAGATGATCACCTTACATTTGTAGTCTTTGCAATATGGTTATTGTATGGCAAAGTCTACGCTCAGAAGAAGGAATAGTGTTGGAGCAGTCCAGGCTCTAATCTTGGTCCAGTGGCCAAAAAGACAAGCAAAACAGAAGATTCACAGGAGGCAAGAACATGGTGATGTTTCTTCTCTGTCTTGCATGATTAGTTCTATGACCTGATGAATACAAGGGTGGTTCCAAGAGAACCCAATTAATTCCCTGAGTGTGAAGTTGGAGTTGGCCTGGGCAAGCAGAAAGCTCATGATGGAAAAGCAGTTCTTTTATCTCCTTAACCTAATGCCAGAAACTGCACTGCAGAATAAAGCCAAGGAAACTTGTGTTCCAAGACAGTTTACTTGCAGTGTTCTCTGGTGGCTGCTTTTGTGATGAACTTGGCTTTCCTATCAATTACCAATGCTTGGGCTAGCTGGCTCAGATATAATTAAAGTCAAAAATCAAACTTTGATCCTCCAGCATTTAATGCCGTCTCCAAGAACTGAATTCGGGCATTAATGTTAAACTGAAATGTACTGTTAATTACTTGAATATTACATGGTTAAAAGGGATCACTGGTGAGTTTCTGCTTTAATCACCGAGGGCCTATTTGACACTCAGATGAAAGAGAGGTAAGTATTCCCCAGGGTGTGTTTAGAGCTGATTTTATAACCCTGCCTCTTTGAACACTCAGTTCACAAGCACTTTCTGCTTGGTTACACTTTTTGGTCCGCTCTCAATGTTAATTTTTATCCTCAGTCACTTGTCCTAACTTTTTGGTGACTTTAATTTTTATGACATCAGCTAAAGTAACATTGCTGCTTTTGTCACAATATAACCCAAACCAAGAATTATAATTGTAATCTGTTGTGCAGAATGGGAGTTTTGAATTAAACACTGAATTTGAATAGTAGTGAGTTCCATGTAGAAGAACCATATAAACACACTCACGTGGCTCTGTAAGGAAGTCCTGGGGGGAGCATTTCAGATCTGTTTATCTGAAACGCACTGAACCCCACCAAGCGAAGGTCACAGAAGTGTCTGAGTGTGTGCCTCTGTTGTTGTGTGTGAGTGTGTTGTTTACTTCTGAAATGACACCCCAAGGAAAGATGTGGCCATTTCAATTAGATAAAATGATGGCTCTGAATTAGGTTGATTAAGGAACATTACTGAAAGGAAGGAACACAGCAGCATCAATGAGGGTATCTAACCAAGGAACTGTCAGTCAGAAAAGGTAGTGACGACCTAAAGGCGATGAGGACATTTAATTTGGAAAGATGTATTTTAAGAAGAAAAAAGCAGCTCTGTATTCTTAATATTATAATCTAAAAGCTGTAGAATCCTTTTTATGTTAATACTATTTTCATTGGTTTGGTAATCAAGCAAATCAACTTGTAATGGATTAAACTATGAGGGTCCAGAATCCTTCACCATTTTTAATTAATCCGGTTTGCTATGCAGCTTAGTTTTTATTGTCTAACCACAGGAAGACTTCTTGCACCAGAAATCTGAAAAACTTGAGAGCTAAGCTAAACTGAATTTGTTAAGCTGCAATGTTAAGGCTTGTATCATTATCTTAAAATTGATATCTGAATATTAGTCCTATTCTTCTTCAGTTGTTTATATTTAGAATTGCCTTTAGCGCTGCCTATGTTATTTGAACTTAATACTTTTGGAAAGGAGAAAATTATATCTATAGATATAATATAAAATTATATATATGTGTGTCTATATATATATTCTCTTATATATGAGATATGGAGAGCTTTAAATAAAATTCTTAACGTGATTTACAATTTTCTGGGCCTTATTAGTCTAGTCTCATATGTCAATACTTTTCTTGGTATGTAGTAAGTGTTCAGTAAATACTACTGCATGATTCAATAATTGTAAGATATGTGGAAAAAAGCAGAGTGTCAAATAGACGTGGCTTCACATATTTAAGTTTATAACTTTAAGCAAGGTACATAACCTCTGAGCTTCAAATCTATCTTCTGTTAATAAAACCTACTGCTGTAAACAATGAAGTGAAATAACACACACATTGAGCATACAGGGTATTGCCCTGATGTAGTAAGGATTCAATAAATATGAATTCCTTTCATCAGATGTTTTTTATGCTGCACATAGTGGTAAGTGAGCCGCTGCACCTCAGTTGGAGTGGTATTTATGGAATGGTTGAACTTCATTTATTTAATTAATACATGTATGTATTATAAAAATAACCATTGTGTAGCATTACAATAAAAGTGGTAGGTTGGTATGTAATGAAAAAATGCACTGAACCATCACTGCTATAAACTCACTTGGTCCAAAATTGTAATAAAATAAGAAGTGAGGAGGTCTTAGACTTGGGCTGTTTATCATTTCTAGATAAACATTTGGTCTACAATGGTGTCACAGAGAGCAACTGGTCATAAGCAATAAAATCTGCTCAAGCCAGCTAAAGCCAAGAAAGATTATTTCATAACATCATGGCGCTACTTTAGGAAGGGACTTCAGATGAACTGCTAGAGGCCCTGGGCTTGCTAGGACATGAGCCATGCAAGCTGTCTGTCCCTCTGGTCTCTTCTCCCTCCATAATCAGTCCCGTATGTTGCAGCCTCAGACCCATCCCGGTGACTTGCCCATTCCTCAGTCACAATTTCCACAGCTCCCCTTTCCAAGAACCTAACAGTGACAGCCTAGAATGGCTAAGTATTGATTCCAGATTTGGGGGGGACCAATCTGATAGGCTCGGCAGAATACAATATGGGGCTCTCTTGAGACCAGATGGTGATCCAAGCTTATGTGAAAAGGGCTCTCAGAACATTGTAAAATCATGGATTAAAATCCACTTGAAATTGGTCATGACCGATAAATTTAAGGGTGATATTTCAAGTCAGCCTAACCACAACAATTAATTAAAAACATGTATCTTTATTCTAGATATTCTTCTAGAGTTTGCAGTGTCCAGAGGCCATTTAATTTTCTCAGTATGCTGTGGGGGGATTAGTGTTGATACCTTTGTTTTGGGTGATAGAAATGAAGCAATAAAGTATTAAGTGATGTCCCCTGACCACAGAGCAAGGAAGAGGTGGAAATGGGACTCTCAACATTAGCAGTTTAGCTCTCGATCTGTGCTTGGAACAGCCAAGCTCTTCTGCTTCTCCATGAAATGGCTTTTTACCTGTCAGACAAGTCTGATTTTAGGGCTTTGGGAGCTATGAGTAAATGTTTTTTATAACATAATGCCTAGGATCTTCTGATTCAGGAGATCCCAAGGACAGAACTGTGTTTTTGAGAGCCCAGGGAGCTATGGGTAAGAACACTAAGTCAAAGCAGCTAGTTAGAATCAAGACAGAACTACCTGTGTCATCCCTGGCAGGAGATCTAGCCTGTACACTGCTCACAGCCAGTAAGAAGGTGTGGAAGGAATGTGTTCTTTTCCTCATGCACTCATTAACACGTCCACCTCACAGAAAGCCATTTTCTCCAAGAATCACATGGGTAGGAAGACATCACTTTTCCTGCAAAACTGTAGTAGATCTCACTTATTATCCACTCTTTTCATATAAACCAGTGAAAAGGAATATTACCTATCAGTTTACCAGAATTACAACTCCATTTCCTACCAGCATGAAAATGTGTGCAGAGGTGTCATGCAGTTTGACATAATATGCCTGGCCAATTTGATATAATGATGATGCTAGATGTCTTTACAATGAAACTATTTCATTTCCTCCTTTCTTTCAAAAATTTATTTATCACTGACACTATTTGAAATACTACTTTTAATAAGAAAAAGTTCCCCAGAGTATAGTGAAGAAGTGAAGGACATGCCACCTTGAAATATGTCCAACTGATACATTATTTCAAGCTGAAATCAGTTGGGGAACTCTAACATCAGATAGGGCCATTTGACCTGAATTTCCCTACGCGCATCAAGCCACCAAGTGTATTTGGGGAGGGAGGAACTTCCCATACATAACAAGGCTGAAAAATAGTGTTGGCTACCAAAGTTTCACAACTGGGGCTGAAATGAACCTGAATAAACACACTCTTAGAAATAGCCCTCCTCTGCCACTTTTGCCTGCATCTCCTCCATGTAGCTTAGTGATATCCCAAAATTTACTATCCTAGGCCAGATATCCATTTGTCTTGTTATCCCTTGACAGATTTACTGTTCTTTATATATAAAAATATAAAATCATCGTGCTTTGGTCATTTCTTTGAACTTAACTCATTTGTGAAAAATCTCCATATACATGTATAATTAATAAAGTTTTATGCTTTTCTTTGCTAATTAGCTCTTGTGTTAATTAGGCTACTAGATCCAGCCAAAGAGCCTACATAAAAACTTACATGGGCGGAAGGGAATCTCTCTCTCCCTCACAATAGAAATGTTAAATCAACTTCAAAATAATTTAAAATATAAGTTTTAGTGTTTTAGAGAATTAATTTGATACACTTCCACTAGAATAAGTCTACTGTGTTTAAGAAAAAAGGCACAGTGTATGTTCATGTCTGCTAATGACTTCTCCATAGCTATGGGTGAAAAAAATATTTTTAAAAGACACGGTTAAAAATATCTCTTAGCAATCTCTGAGAGGCATTTTACAAAACTGCCCTCTAACAGATGTGCCTTTGACAGTAAAAGAAAAAATAAACTTCCAAATATTCATGGGCATGTTTGCCCACCTTCCAAACCTAGTTTGCAATTACTCTGGTGGAAAATCAAGCACCTGCACAGTGGAATAATTGATTGACTGTGACTAAGGGCAGTGCCAAAGTTTTTGAAGCCTTCTTAAGGCTCCATAACAAAACACATATAACAATGGTTGGTCACAAAGCTAACACTGACAATTAAGTTTCATGAACTAACAGAGATTTGCAACCTTCTGGTTTCAATTTTACAGTTCAGTTCTGCCAGATGGAGTAGGGAGAAAATAACATACATAATTAAAATCAATGAAGTTATATCAACCCCAAACATAAAAAAAATAAGCCAATACCAATCATAACTTTTTCACATCTGTGAAAAAAGTCACAGAGTTAAAAAAACATTTTACAAGTTAGAACTTGGAAGCCTATAGGAATAAATATCAGCTGAGTATGCAAAGAACTTTAAATAAATCACTTAGATCTGAACAATAAGCAAGAATAAAGATAATTGGCTATTAAGAAAATAATTATCTAGATGAAGAAAAAATTAAGTCATCATATGGATGTTTGAAATAACAGTAAGAGGAACTTGCATGATACACTTGAAATTCAAGTAAATGTGTTCTACTGACCACAAGAATTGCTAACTGAAGAGATAATGAGAAGTAGCACTGTAGCTGCCATCTAGCAGACTTCTAATTATCTTTAGCTAGTTAGCGGATTATTTACTCCATAAAGACCTTGCATCAGCATTTAATATCTGATAAGGTATCAGAAATCAGTGGGTGACAGACAGTTAGGTAGCTATTGGGTAGTGGGAGAAATCGTGTTCTCTCATTTCCAGACATATATCAGATAATAAATTAAGCTCAAGATGATAGAAACATACATGCAGACATGACTTAATCTTACCTCTAGATGTAATAGGACTTTAAAAAATTTAATTGCTTTTTAAATATTTTAAGCTAAAAAGGGAATGTAACATCTCTTTCCGTCTGCTGATTGCACAGTTTTTCAGGTCTTTCCTTGAAATCACAAAGTAAATATGTTTTTAAAAACTAATAACTAGCCAAGAGTCAGTGGTTAATGAAAATGATAAAAAAATTATTTTAAAAATATGGAACTGTCAACAACACAGCTAAGGAAATCTCAAACTGAAATTCCAAACAAGAGGGGATGAGAGCAGGGACTCAGGAATGACCCCAAGAAAAGAGTGTATATGCTATATTGTTTATAAACATTACTGAGACCAAACATTGAGGAAAAGATGATACTAGATGAGAGAAATTATAAGCTAAACAAAACAAAACTAACAAAATAGGATTAAGATATGAAACAGATTAGAATCTATACCTGTAGACAACAAATAACTTTAGTAAAAGTCAAGAAACTACATACACACATACTTATGTATGTATGTATGTGTGTATATATATATATATGTAAATCTGCATATGTGTGTATGCACAAACACAAGCTATAAAATGAAACTACTGATGTTCATGAAAATTAAAAACATTTCCTGAAATAATTTAATTAATGTCAATTCCCAGTTAGAAAAACAAAAATATTCAAACTTGATGAGACAAAGTTTCGGTTAAGGTATTCTCTCAGAACATGTTCCAAGAAATATAGATACAGAAATATTTATAAGATTTTCAGAAGGAGACAGAACACTCAAGGAAATAATGCCAACATATCTTGCTGGGCTGAAGGAGAGCAGGACTACAGAGACGCAGAGAACAATCTTCAAGCAAGATAAATAAACAATGAAATAAAATTCAAACCACGGTACACTGTCTTTCTTGCAAACGAATACATACATACATTGATAAAATTTCAGAACTTAAAGAAAGGGGAAAAATCTTTGCAACTTCAAGGTGGTAGAGAAAAAAGAGGTTGCTTACAAAGCAGTAAAAACCAGTCTGGCCTGATACTTCAAACAAGTGAAACACTTAAAAGTCAACCAATATCTACCATCAAGGGTGGGCCAGACTGTGCAGCACTGAGGATAACAATTAGTAATGTACAACAGTTTAGGTTCTGCTCATTCCACGTGTTCAAAGCTGGGGATGCTGGGCGGGGGTGGTTCTGCCTGCCTTAAACTCAGGTGCTCAGGTTAACAGACACCTCACTGTGGTGTGGGCAAAACAGTCTCTTCAGAAGTCGCCAGGCAATGTGGCAAGTCATAGTGCTTCTTTAAGCTGCCACATCACTTTCTCTCATACTTCACAAACCAAAGCAAACCATACGGCCGTATCTTGCTTCTGAGGGGGTGGCAAAGTGCTATCTAACTATTCAGGAAGACTGAATACAATGGGTTCATGAACATCTGGCCAAAACACTTGTATTTTACTATCCTCCAGCTCCTTCACCCTCAGAGAGACAACCTAAAATCCTATCAAGCTCAAAGTCTAGAATCTCCAGGTAATGTGTACTAGATTCTTCAGTGAGGGCAATGCCATATATCCAATGGCATCCTGAGTGTACTTGATGAATAATAGATCTTTTTTTTTAACACTTTCTGATTTATATGGTCAAATTATGCTTGATTTCAACAGGAAATAATTAGAAACCATCTTTATTTGCTATATTAATTCTCTAATTTTAAAAAGTGACAATTTGGAAAAGGATATTTTTCTATTTTAAAGATGCTGTTCAAATTCAGTGAAACATTTCACGTACTATTTTTATGTAAAATTCACATTCACACAACTAGGAATATTGCAGTTTGCATTTTGCACTCTATTAACTATTTTAATACAGTATGTTACTAAATGAGCACACTGTATTAACTTTAATAAAATTTCACAGTATTAACTTTTCACTGTAGTAACTTTTAAGTACAAATAAAACTCCAAGTGGTCACCCAGAATGACAGAACTAAAGTAAGCCACATTATTTCATCTTTAAAATCACTGTATGATTAGCATTTATCTTACATCTACTGTATAAATGTAGGAAAATGTAGAACCACAGGGGTTAGAGACAGAAATTGCACACCCAAAGAGAGCTGGAAGAAATCCAAACTGTTAATAAATATGAAAGAAATGCAGGCAACTGCATCCATATATCTAGGGGAAAATTAGTATCAACCAGAATTCTCCCTCTTGGCTTAAGAAGATAAAGGTCATAAAAAATATGTAACAAATGTGTGCTAATTTGAAGCTTAGAAAAAATGATTTTAAAACTTGAGAGTAATGGAGGCAATTGTTTAGGAGTTAGATGAACACAATACTTGGGGAGAAGAACTTTCTACTACTGTCACCAGCAGCTCCTGGTGACAATAATGGGCAATGGGGAAGAGGTGGTATTACAAGGTTTGAGTTTTGTAACAATCCTGTTGCCTACATATTGGAAGTGAGCAAGTTGTATCTCAGGGAGTAGGTGAATGTTACCACAACCAGATCAGGTGTAGATCTATGTACACATGATAATTGAAACTGAATATAATAATAATAATAATAATAATAATAATAATAATAATATTCTAAGTAAAACAAAAAGGGACTTTTCATTTTTATGAAAAGCATACATAAACACAAAGATACAACATTACAACATGTAGGAATGTTTAGGCACCTAACTATACATATTTAGAATGTATAGCATCCCTGGGACAGAGGGAAGGATAAAATGACTTTCAGGATTTATAGGTCAAAGGCAGAAAAGAAAAAGTTCCCTCAGCCTGAACTCATTTTGCTTAAGACCATACTCAAGAACTTCTGAAAGCCCAATTTTTTGACAACACTTATATCAAGCTTTTCTAAATTCTGCCTTAATGAGTTAGCCACTTTTCAAGAAGCCCTGCTTCCTAGTCATGAAAACTAGGACCACATACCAAATATGTTAGGCACTAATGGCAAAACATCAAACTCACTCACTTTGTTCACATAGGAAATTAGCAATGGCATCCTCCTTTATTCCAATTACCATGGATCAGTACTTATATTTCCAATTAATTTAATATTTTTTAACTTTCTTTAATAAATGAATTTTATTCATACATTCAATTTTATTAATGCATATCAATTTTATTGATACATAATAACTGCATTATTTCTATCACCAATGTGACCAAGTTATGAAGTTGTTCTATTTATAAAGCTTTGTTTGTTCTATGAGCAGAGGCAGGAGAGAGAGAGAGAGAGAGAGAGAGAGACAGAGAGAGAGAGAGAGAGACAGAGAGAGAGAGAGAGAGAGAAGAGGGGGATAGAGAGAGAGAGAGAGGAGGAAAGGAGAGGGAGGGAGTCAGAAGGAATCCCATGTTTCTGTAAGTGAATACTGAGCATAGGATGTATACATAGAATGACATATAATAAATAAACATTAGCAATGAAAGGAAAAATGCAAATTTCTTGATATTTTTTAAAAATATTTATTTTTTAGTTGTAGTTGGACACAATAACTTTATTTTACTTATTTATTCTTATGTGATGCCTCAAACCCAGTGCCTCACAGGTGCTAAGCATGCGCTCCACCACTGAGCCACAGCCTAAGCTCAAACTTCTTGATATTTAACTAAAAACGTTCCTTGAATGATTAATTCTCATAATTAAAAGTATCATCTTCATTATCAGAAACAGTTTTATGGATAAATAAAAATATTTTAAGGGCATTGTATACATGCAGATATTTATTAAATTATTTTTGCACTAGATGAATTTTCAAAAGCAAATGAATGATTTCAGCACATACAATAAAGTCAATGTAAAAATTTATCAAAATCTTTTAAATTCTATCAACAATTCTACAGAAATGGACTCTATACACCTATATTTTATAATGTTATCTGCACTCCAAAATAACTAATTAAAAAGATTTGAATGTATATATTCCATCTGTAATTTTAGATGAACTTCACATGTAGATGCTTTCCCAACCTTTATAAGAAAACCCCAGGCATTGTTACCTACCTGTAGAGCTTTTCATTTTACAACAAAACAAAACAGAATCTTCCTCAAAGTAACATATGGTGAGTCTCGCTAGACAGTGTTTATATGATTTAGAACATCCACCATTACCTAATGCTAAGCTTTTTTGTATATATATGTGGGTGTAATGCCATTTTTTTCTCTTAAACAATTTTGTCCATATAATAGTCAAAATACTTAAATTGGACTTAATATAAATACATACATTCTTACCAGTCACTGGGATTCCTGTTTAGATCTAGGGCACTGCTTGATTTTTAGTTAGCTGTGGGAGGTCACAGAGGACCCCATGCTAAAGTAATCCTGTGATGAAGCATCTTCTTGGCAACTGGAAGCAGGTTCTCATTTTGTAAGGGCAACAGTGTAAGTGTTCAGGGAAAAGGGAATCTACCTGAGCCTCTGTGCAGCTCCTTCTAAGAGTTTCTTTCAAAATAATTTCATTTGAAAAAATAAAGTTATTTGTTTATGTGTTAAACAACCCCAATATCATTATTCAACTTCCTCCCAGTTTAAGAAATAAAACAAGACCCCTGAAAAGCCTGCTGTGTACACTTTCCTCTCGCCCCTGTCTCACCTTCACTATCTGAAACTACTATTTTGAAATTATAATTGCATTCATAGTTTGTATTTTATTTTATATTTTTGTATCCTTAGATAAGGTAAGGATTTTTATATAGTTTAAAATTTTATAGAAATGGTGAGGGAGGGAGGGAGTATGTAAGATTCTCCTTTTCTTCCTTCAAAAATATATTGGTAAAATTTGTCTATGTTAATATGAAGTTTAGTTTTTTCACCTTCATTGTTGCATAGTATTATATTATATGGATATGTCATGATTGATAACCACTTTCCCACTGATAGTCATATTTATTTTTTCTTATAAGCAGTGTCATTATATACATTCTTGAATATTCTTTTAGTATATTTTCGGGTTTCCTTCGGGTATATGAATAAAATAGAAGCTATTGTATTTTCAACTTCCTAGCTAAAATTAAATGTTTCTGAATTGATTTATATTCATGCCAGCAGTATCTTAAAGTTTTGAATGCTCCATATTTTTGCTGGGTCTTGATATTGTCAGATAATTATTCTTCTAATTTTGAGGGTTAACTGATTGTTGTTGTTGTTGTTGTAGTATCAGGGATTGAATCTAGGGGCACTTAACCACAGAACCACATCCCCAGCCTTTTTTATTTTTTTTATTTGGAGATAGGGTCTCACTAAGTTGCCGAGGCTCGCTTTGAACTTGGATCCTGCTGCCTCAAGCCTCCCAAGCTGCTGGGATTACAGGCATGTGCTACCACGCCTGGCTCCTTTCCTATTCTTTATCATTTCTGTGGACTTCTGAATCTTTTTAATTTCTCATATTTGTTGGGCACAGAGCCAGAACAGGGCCAGGCCACCCCCCCTACAATGGCAACCACCCCCAGGGCTTTAGGCTCTAGGCTTCCAGGTTCTTCTTCCTGTCTAAGAGAAAGGGGGGGCCTGCCAAAAGAGCCCACCACAGGGCCATCTCAGGCCCAGGAGCCCAATAAGGAACTGACAACAGGCATGTCAATCATAACCACGCACACTTCCTATAGGGGTGATTTAAGTCCCTAAAACCAGGCTGCTGCTGCTGCAAACACTTCTGCCTCTCCTGTAGCCTGCGCTGAATAAACTGATCTCTGGATGATCTGGTGTGCTCCCTCACTGAGTGGCTGGAATCTTAGGGGGTCTTTCAATACTAAAATCCACAACAGTCATCAGTAGCTTGATGTTCAAACCATCCAGATTTTGGCTGGTGGGGGCCCTTCTTTTTAGCAGGTGTTCATTATTCCCTTGATTATGGTACAAACGCTGTTTAATGCTCACCTTGTACTTTTCTGGGCTCAGACATGGAAACAAATACTTCTCCAAGGAGTCCTGAAGAGATAAGACATTTAGAGAGCACCATGTGAGAGCAAGGTGAGCTCGCAGTTGCGTGCATGTTGCGTGGATGCAGCTGAGCCCCTCAGTAGTTACCGGAAAATACACACGATGTCATTCAGCCACTTCTAATTCCCATCCAACATCATCGGGTCCTTACCTTCCCCTATTCCATAATTTTCTCTCCTCAAAACATTTTACTCTTTTGCTTTTTCTTTCAATACCAACAAAATAGAGATTTACTATATTGATGCCACTAACAGAAATAGCCATAGTAAGTAAAGTTAAAGATCTCTGTGGGGTTTGCCAGTGTCAGTGACTATCGTTCTTATAATATTCTCATTTTAAGGGAGTATTATGTTAAATGCCTCTTGAAATAATAATTTTATTTTGTACGATAATGTCAAGTTTGTTTATGCCTTTTAGCATTTTTAATTTTTTTAATCTTTTCACCTTTTTTTCTAGTAATTTTAAGAGGTTTACCCTCTATCTGTTACATAGGTTGCAAATGACATCTCCAAGATATTGTCTCAAAGTGCCTTTCAAAACCTGTCCTGCTTTTTTTTTTTCCTTTTTCCTCAGCTTTACCTGATGTCTAAATAAGTTTCCTTTGCTTTAGGATTTTCTAAGGTAAAAATCAAGCACAGGGCAGAAAATAGATCTACAATAGTTAAATTAAAACACTGGTAAAGAGCCAAGTGAAGACTACAAATTATGGGTGTTTTCTAAACCTCAGGAAGACAGGCAGACATCTGCAGAAGAATTCAGGATTTTGTGAGAGCCTAATAGTTCCTGGCAACGGGTCTGTATCTAAACTACTTTATATAATTGTCTTTCCTCAGATGAGGAAAACCATTGTAAAGCAGCAAAATAAGAAAGATTTAAATACCTCAAGTGTGTAAAATCTATTTTCATGAGAAAGCAAGAGAAATAAAAATTTATAACATAAAAATTCACAAACCTCTTCTTTAAGAGAAATTAGACAAAGATTCAAAATTATAAACTAAATAAACATAAAAGTAGACATTAGAGAACTTTCAAACTGTAATAAGGAATAGACTTAACACCTAAAATAATGAGAGATTCATCCTCCCTCTTTATAAATGGGTTCAAAACTGAATCAAGAGATAAGTTAAAAAATTGAAATGTAAACTTACAAATAGAAAATATTCAGCATGTGGTAGATGATCCCGAAGCCTTAAAAAGTTAACAAGTTAGAGATCAGTGCAATATAAGGCCCTTTCAACCAAATAACTGAAAGTTCCCGTCTGTCAGGGTATCTGTAATTCTATAAACTGAAAAGCCATGGGAAGAGGCAGAGACCTGTGTTGGGTAAGGAAAGAAGGAAAATGTCCCCAGGTCTGCCACAGATGCCACCATGGGAAAGCTATTAGTACTCCAATACATTCTGTCCTTTCTTTACTCTTAACTATAAAAATATAAATGGACAACATTACAGCATTATTAATTTCACGGTTGTCATGAGATCTGCCTTTGTGCCCACTACTACTATAGAATATCAGACCCGTCAGAGCAAAATTTTAAAGATACTCAAAAAATAAGAAGGCAGGCAAATTGACTTGTAATTAAAGCATGAAAAGAGAGAGTGGGTGAGATTGAGGATGAGAGAGAGAGAAATTGTATCCTAAAATAAAAATGACTGGTTATGACAGATTGTGAAAAGGAATAAAAAAGATTCCTTTAGTAATAGCTATGAAATGCTTGAGGTCCAATGTATTTTATTGTTTTGTATACTAGAGCCACTCAAGTAATAGAAACTTCTATCACTAATTCATTTTCAGAATTCCAATCTGCAACTTTTATTTTAGGATCTCTATTAGAAGAATGCTTCTTTCTCCACTGTGACATAATTTCTACAAATTTAATAAATAACAAATCACATTCTAAAGGGAACTTTCAGATAAATCATACTGTATAAAGACTATTTTAGAACATGTTTTAGATTTTCATAGACATATCCAGAGTATAACTGATGTATATTTCTGAATACCTGCACTATTTATGAATCAAGAAACTAGCAGAGTTAGAGATGATCATAGTACATTTGTAGGAAAAGGATTTAGTAAACAGAGGTAGTTTAATTGTAGGAGTCATTGATGGTTCCTAGATGATCGTTGTAATGGATTGAATAGTGTCTGTTTTCATCGGTTTTCCATCACTATAACCACAAGACCTGACAAGAACAATGTAGAAAAGGAAAAGTCTATTTTGGCTTGCTGTTGCAGAGATTAAGTCAATAGCTGGTGGACTCCTTAGCTCTGGGCCCAGGGTGAGGTAGAACATCATAGCAGAAAGGTGTGCTGGAGGAAAGGAGCTCAGGACCTTGCCACCAGGAAGGAGAGAGAGAGAGAGAGAGAGAGAGAGAGCGCACTACCCACTGGGGACAAAATATAAGCCCCAAAGGAATGCCCCCAGGGACCTACTTTTTCCAACCACACCCTATGTGCCTTCCTTCAGTGCAGCTGATTTGTATCTAAACTTTCTTGCACTGTTTCACACCTGAGCTATGAGGGCCCTCACACATCTAGACCAGCCTGGAACTTCGGGGTATGACTTTATTTGGAAGTAGGGCCTTTGGAGATGTGATTAGTTAAGACGAGCTCATTCTGGAGTAGGGTGGGCCATAAATCTAACGACCAACTTCTTATAAGAAGAGGAGAAGATGTACAGAGAGGCCGAGAGGAAATACCATGCCAAGGTGGAGCCGAGCCTGGAGTGAGGCAGCTACAACCAAGAAAGGCCAAGACTGCTGGCATGACCCAGGGCTGGTGATGGGCCTGCTCTCCTCGGCCAGAGGCTCCAGAAAGAACTAACTCTGCCCACGCTTTGATTCTGGAATTCTAGCCTCCAGAACAGCAAGGGGATAAACTCCTTTGTTCTAAGCCTCTGTACTTGTAATTTGTTATGACAGCCCTAAGAAACTAATACGGTCATAAATCTTTCTTTTTGTTTGTGTATAAAAATTTAGGCCATGCTCGATGACAGGCCAAGGCTGCAACTCAACCACACAGCAATTATAGGCCTCAAATAAATTAGTCAAAACCATGCTCACATCCTACACAAGGCTCATTAAATCTCACATCGCTGCATGGAGGGAATACCTATTGTTAAAGAAAGCCACCGATAATCTTCTACTAGTTGATTAACTTATCATAAGTTATGGCTACATCAGACTTCTCCTAACACCGTTTGCTTGTGTAGCACTCTTATAGCAACAACCCCATGAGGATCACCTGACAAAGGGACTCCTGTGTTGTTCAGGCCACACCTGGGGGTGGAGGAGGTACTCAGTGAAGTCTCCAAAGCCTTCACGTCACTTGCTAGAAGTTAATAAAGATTTAAAAATGAATAAGATATAAACACAAGAAACCTACAGAGCCTAAAGAACAAAAAACAAAATCACATTAAGGAAAAGGAAAAACTTGTGGGAAAAAAAGCAAACTTCAATAAAATTAACCTGTTTTTATCTATATACTCTACAAAACAATAGTCTGATGGATTTGAGGACAAATTTAGTTTTGTTTCTGTCAATTTCATTGCTATTAAATCACTTTGCTTTCTACATGAATTCTTTTGCATGGCTAAGACATCCACCTCCATTAGATCTTAAAAAGAAATGAAAGGAAACATAATCATGAAGCATATTAAGGAAGAAAAATAAAAAATAACTATAAAAGTAAGAATTACAAACATGATTTTTGATGCTTTGTCGATACATAATTCCTGTGTTCTGGAAGTGAGTTTTGCTCTACATTTGCTTCAAGTAGAAGATATAAGTGAATCATAAAAGTGCTTTTAATGGTTAATGTGGGAATCTTGACACATAACTCTTGGAGAAAAATGTCCTACTGTAGCATGAGATATAAGACCATAGTTGTCTTTGGAATATTTAGAGTATTAAAAACCTAGAACATGTTTCCACAAAGATAAAACGGTGTTGCACTGAAAATCTCTTAAAATGACACGAAGATTTCTACCTGATTTTAAACTGCTGAGATAAGCCTTGAAATGGTGAATGACTTCTTCAGAAAATGTTATTTAAGTCTCCCCGTAGTTTTCTGTAGACTGCTCACATCGCATTGATGCCAAATACTCTGGGTTTTATCAACTTCCTCTGAAACTCATATCCTAAAAAGAATTCCACAGTTACAGATGGGGTTGAGTCTTGGTTTTAGCTAGGAAATTAGCCATATGCATAAAACCAAATTCTCTTCCCTTCCCGCCTCTCTCCCTAGATGTAAGAAAGAAAACTGGGGAGCTTCTGATTAAACCTGTGCTTTTAGCAGCACCAAATTAGGGAAACTCAGTAGCAGAATCTTCAATTCCTCTTAACAGCAGGCCAGCAGGGGACCGTGATTGGTTTTGGAGTATTTGAAAGTGTCTATATGCATCCAGGGTGCTTAGAAGGAAAAGTCTGATGCTAGTCAAAGTTACTTAATATTCCAAATTTCCCTTTTGCTCTTGGAAAAAAATCCGCAGAAGAACCAAAAACCCTGGTCTAATGCTCACTTTTAGGCTTTATCTCTTGCAAAGTAGGTTATAGTCAAAGAGGCAACAACTTACTAATCAGAAGATAAATTATTAGCTTAAGGAGAAATTGAAGTGCAGATCCTAACAGGAAAAATATCATGATCTAAGTAATTATGTTCAGTACATTAAATTAAAGTCCAGTTGAGATATTAGGGACACAAAGAAAAACTTGGATGATCTTTTTTTTGGAAAACCTCATTAGAAAATATTTTTAATAAATAAATTTTAAAAGAGAGCAGAAAGTTATTACTTCAACTTGGTAAACTAATGAACTTTGAAAAATGCAGTTCTTTAATTATAAAACAACTGCAATAGAAAACACCATCCAAATAGACATATTGATCAATCTGTTCCAGAACTGATGCTTCAGGAAGGTGCCCTGAATGTGACTAGTGTGAATCACAATGAGGTACTTAAAACGAAACAGCTCTTTGGGATTTATTTTATAAAAATAACATTGAAGATGAGTAAGAATTACTGTTTCAATCTGAAAAAAAATAAACTCTTGTCAGCTGAAGCATGGCAACAGTATGTTTTTAAAAAAAAATCCCATCTTGAGTATGTAATTTTCTACCCAAAATATGACAGATGGCATCACTTAAATAAATGATTGGAGCCTGGAAGATAATCGTTGGAATGGTATTTCTCCCAGTGCAGCTCCCCAGTTCTGTAGCCCCACATATCAAAGTCTTTCACCTTCAGAGGACATGAGGATGAATTGACTAACAGTCATTATGTCTCCAAGATATACACAACACTGCGAAGAGTTTTTGTGGATGCATAAAACCATTAAGATGAAGGTTTATAGTAGTCATACATGGAGACATTTCTAGGTCAGCCCCAAATAGCCATTGTCAAGTCTTACTATGTTCTAGATGAAGCTGGAAAAAATAAGATGCACATAGAGAAAAACGGAAAGTCAGAGATTTTAGTCCATTTCTTTCTTTTTCCTTTTTTTTTTCCTCTGTCAAGTTTGGTTCCTTATCAGCTTGTGAAAAGTAACAGGGATTTTGCTGCCAGGTCTGAACTGCAGGGTGTGGAATTGGCGCAGTAAAACCAAAAAGATTGAGCAAATAAAAGATAATATAGATTGTCTCCTGTTGTGTCTGTTTTCAAATTACTGTGTTTAAATGAACTTCTTTTTTAGCAAACTGTCTTTAGTCTCTCTCTTCCTGGCCTCCAATGACCTTTCACTGATTCTTTATTTCCTTTGTGTCTCAAAGAATCTAAAACTGCCATCTTTCTCTGAAAAGTCTCATGTGAATAAATATAAGACTTTTTGGATCAGCAGCTTGGTTAGGACTTATAGGCTACTCAGTCAAGTAAATATAGCTTTATATTATGCCATGATTTGATGCATTTATTAAAATAAATACTATTTTAAAGGGGAGATAAAAGGTAAACTGTAAATTTAGAGCATTTCGTCCATGGAGAAGTGTAATGATAGAGTACTGGAGTAACACTGGCTTTCCACACGGTCTGTTATATCAAGTTCAGCTGATCAGAGTCACTTTTGATAGTGACAGCATCTTCCCCACATCTGCTTGATAATTGGGCCTTTGAGAGAAGACAAAACCAGCTCTCAGGAAGGAAGAAATGCTCAACTGTAGCAACTCTTCTACGAAGTCAAACAATAGGCAATTGCAAACACTCTACCATTTTAATCAACTGAAAATGGTGATTTCATACAGTTCAACTTCATGGGTGCCCATGAAAGAATGAGGAAGCAAACATGTCAAATCTATTACCCCACTTGACTTTGATAGGTGCTATTTCCTACTGTGCTTCAGTCTGCCCTTTAACTGGATGGTCAATAAAGCTACATCAATCATCAAGTATTACAGCTGAATAATCATGCTAACCCTTGAGGCTCCTATATTAGGAACTTGTGATTCTGCACAGATTTCCCCAACTCATAAATAATTCTGTGTATGAAACACATCAAACAGGAAATATGCAGACAACCAGTTTCCAGGAGGAGTGGACAATAATTTGTCACCTCTCAACTGACTTTAAAAAATACTATAGATACATGTGAAGTTTTTCACATCCTTCCCCACTTTCCTTTCTTTACCTCCATCCTGAATATTAACCAGGAACATAAAGTCAATATGTATCTTTTCAACCCTTATGACTTAACTCATTTCTCCAGTATTGGTTTCTGTGGTTTAATATTACACATAAATGATGTTCTGTGTGTACTCTTTTGTGATTTACTGATGATTTTAAGAAATGCACCCATGAAATGAGATCTAGTCACTCCTCTGTTCTCGATGCTAGTACTGCAGAACCCAGAGTCCCTCCAGGTCATGCAAGGCCCTGGTGTGATTTTTTAGCTAATTCTCTCATCTCCTTCTCTTTCCTCTTCCCCCTTCCTCTGGGGCTTTAGTCATGTAAGCCTGTTAGCTTTAGTGGGTTTTGTTCTCTTCCCTGGAATCCCTTTTTTAAAAAAATAAATTTTATTTTTAAGAGACACAACTTGATGTTATGGGACATATGGACAGTAAATTGGTTACTATAGTGAAGCAAATGATCATATCCATAATCTGATATAGTTACTGTTTTCTTTTTGTGGCATGAGCAGCTAAAATGCTTTAAACAGATGCATAACACTTTGCAGTACCTATAATACACCTGACTTAATAGATGCTTTTGACTGATTGGTGGATTGCATCCCTACAAGAATATATGTCCCAAGAAAGAAGGAACATTTAGGGGGAGGGTCACTACTCTCTCTGTAATGCCGAAAGCAATTCCTGGCTCAATAAGATTGGATGAATAAATGATAAGAAACTCCAGTTCATTTGTTTCAATTATATAGCATTCCATTAAATAAGTGCATATTTTGACATATAAATATAAATAAATGCAATATACATATGTGTTGGCCATTATGTTGATACTAAATTTCTGTTACTCAAAAAAAAAAATACACTGAACAAATGGGCTTTTGTATGTTTAAAAAGTTATACAAGGTATAGGACTAGAAACAGATTTATTTATGTCATGAAAGAAACACCATGAACCTTGTGAAGTCTAAGAAACAAATATGTTTTGCTTTTTTCGTAACGACAGCCAATCATTTCCCCACCACTTAATAGATAATTGGTTTCTGGCCACTAATTTGTTTCCATATTTATGTGGGCATATTTCTAAGCTTTCTGTATTTCATCTCTGATATCTTTATTTTTGCACAAAGTTTATACTATTTCAGTAGTTTTGATGTCATATTTGGAAGGGTCAGCCCCCTCCAACTCACACAGCCCAAATCCTTTTTCAAAAAAAAATTTTTTTTGTTCTCTTTATCCCCTTACTAGGAAATTTTATTACAGTCGTACTAAATTTATGGAATGATTGTCGAAGCATTAACATTTCAAAGATATCATCATTGCATTAAAAACAGGGCTATGTCACTCCATCTATTTAAGTCATTTATGTCCTTTTGTAGTTTAAAATTTTTTCTACGGTACTGGCTGAATTAACTTCCTGTGCCTGCCAGGAGAAATCACCACAACCTCTGTGGTTTAAAATGCCAGAAATTTATTGTCTCACAGCTTTGGATAGAGGTCAGAAGTCCAAATTCAAATGCCTGCCAGGTTGTCCCACCTCAGGGCTCTAGGTGAGAACCTCCCAGCTCCTTGCAGACACTTTGAGCTGGAGGGTGCTGGAGGGTTTCTTTATCTGATGCCTTGTGGCTGCATGATTCTGTCTCTGCCTCCAGGGTCTCATCACCTCTTCCTCTGTGTCACGATTTCCCTCTGGTCTCTTAATGATGACACATTACCAACACATTACAGGACGATACCCTCATCTCAGATCCCTGATCACACCTGTGAAAATTCTTTTTCCAAGAGAAGTAACATTCGTGGATTTGAAGATTTCACACAGATGCCTTGCATTGCAGGAACACATCTTGTACCTGTTACATTAGGAGTGTATGTTTTTAGTAGATTTAATTCCTAGTACCACTATATCTTTTATTTCTACCTTGAACAATATCTTTTTTTTTTAACTTCTATTCTTTTTCTAACTAGTGTTTACTGGCAGAGAAGAATGATATTTATCTTGCAAGTTTGCTTAACTTTCATGTTAGTTCTCATAGGACCCTTTCTCAGACATTTTGTGAACGAGTCATACTATATGCAGGTAAATGTGTGTTCTCCTGTGTAGTTCTCACACCTCTTAGTTACATTACTATTAGCACATTAAATAGAATCTCTAATACATCAAATAAAAATAGTAATAGTGAATATCTTTTGCCTTTCCTTGGTATAATTCTCAAGCCAGTAACAAAAGTGAACACATAGTATTTATTGTGTGTACAGAATTATTATGTAAACATGTGTGCGTGTGTGCGTGTTTGTGTGTGTGTATCACATAGGTATGCACAATCTACTTCACGTTAATCCTGACAATTTTGACTTATTAAAGGAAATTTGTTTCAACGTAGTTTTATTTCCCCCTTTCCCATTTTTTTTTTCGTACTAGGGATTGAACCCAGAGGTGCTTAACCACTAAGTCACATCCCCACCCCTTTTTTATATTTTATTTTGAGACTGAGGCTCCCTGAATTGCTTAGGGCTTCTCTAAGTTGCTGAGGCTGGCTTTGAATTTGTGATCCCCCTGCCTCAGCTCGCAAGCTGCTGGGATTACAGGTGTGCACCACCCACCGAGCCTGGCTCCCCTTTCCTTTCTTTTAGCATTGTAGTATTTACCATTTCCTTGTATACTCTAGATCCAACAATGTAGTGTCATAATTACTGCTTTCATGAATCTTATGTTTTTTAAAGAAATTAAGTGTAGAGAATATAAAATAAATAAATACATACATAATCCTGTAGAGTTGCCCGTATATTTACTATTAGTATTTGTGGTGCTCTTAATTTCTTCCTTTAAATTCATGCTGCTGAGGTGCTGAGGGCCATTGCTAAGTAAGAATGACGCATGGCATGACCCAGGTCATTTGCAGTGTCATTGCATGTAAGGTGACCTTGCTCAAGGACCAGGGCGGATCCGGGGTTAGGGCAGATTGGGGTTTAGGGCGTTCCCGGTTTAGGACAATCCGGGTTTAGGGCGGTTCCAGGTTTAAGGTGTACCCTGCTGGGAATAGGGCGTATCCTGCTGCCTCAGGCATGCCCGCTCCTTGAGTTGCCGTTGAGTTCTCCTGGGATTCAGAGAGAGTATTTGGGATTTTGCCCAGAACGTGATTTGGGCCCAGAACGTGTGTAAAGTGCCGGTGACAGTTCGAGAATAAAGAGTTGCTGTTTGAATCTACAAGGTGTGTGGTGGCTCGTGATTTTGTGCCCAGCCAGACTGCGGCACTGAGGAGTTCCGGAGGCAGAGCCCGCCCACTCACCACTGCCACCTGGAGTTCCAGAGGCAGAGCCTGCTGGGGCCCAGGTGGACAGCCACCCTGTGCTGTGGTTCCTTACTCACCAAAGCGTGGCTCCACAGACCAACATCAGGAAACATATAGGCTTGAGGCTGCCACCTCCATGAAACAGGGATATCATCGCTTCTATCAAGACACAACAATAAGGACCTGGTAAGACGTCACCAAGGTCTCTATGGCCTGGCTGCACCAGAGGTTTCTCTACTAGGAGTGCTAACAGTTATCCTGTTGCTGAGGTAAAAAGGAGTCTTGCATAGGGTTGCCTATCTCTTGTTTCTCCTATTAACAGCCAACTTCTATGATTACCCTCTCACTAGTCATATAATCTAATACCTCACATCCAACCTCATAAACATCTCAGCCAACCCCTCAGTCCCCTCTTTCACTATCAGAAACTATAAACCATTACGCAAACCTATTGACTATATGGTGGAAAATAACCGAACTCATCATTTCTGTTTATAGTGACAAAACTGTAAATGTGAAAATAGAAGCTAACTGATATATGGCTGCACATTGGGTAAATTGAGTGCTATAATATTGATCTCTCCCTTAAAAGTGAGGTATTGGTAACCTGTAGGTTCCATATAAGAACAAGACAGAAGCTGTAATACCTCAGATTTACACTTCAAGAGAGGAAGACACAGAGACATCATAAAAAAACAAGGGAGGAAAGTGCCCCAAACAAACCAAGACACAACAACAATAGAATCCATAGATAGTGAATAGGTAAATGTCAGAGAAGGAGTTCAGAACATACATAACTAAAATGATGTGGGAATTAAAGAATGGCCCAAGTGAGCAGATACAGGCAAAAATCAATCACTCCAACAAAGACATAAGAGAGCAAATACTGGTTGCAAGAGATTATTTCAACAAAGAGATAGAGATACTGAAAAACAAACAAACAAAAACAAACAGAAATCCTTAAGAAGAAAGAAACAATAAGCCAATTTAAAAACTCAATAGATAGCATTCTCAGCAGACTAGACCACTTAGAAGACAAAACCTCAGACAATGAAGACAAAATATACAATCTTGAAAATAAAGTTGACCTCACAATGAAGATGGTAAGAAACCACAAACAGAATATTCAAGAATTATGGAATACTATCAAATACCAAATTTAAGATTTATTAGGATAGAGGAAAGTTCAGAGATTTAAACCAAAGGAATCCACAATCTCTTCAATGAAATAATATCAGAAAATTCCCCAAGCATGAAGAATGAATTGGAAAATCAAATACAAGAGGCCTATAGGACACCAAATGTACAAAATTACAACAGATCTACTCCAAGCCAAATTATAATGAAAATGCCTAGCATACAGAATAGAATTTTAAAGGTTTCAAGAGAGAAAAATCAGATTACCTATAAGGGAAGACCAGTTTGGATTTCAGCAGATTTTTCAACACAGACTCTCAAAGCCAGGAGATCCTGGAACAACATATACCAAGCTCTAAAAGACAATGGATGCCAACCAAAAATCTTATATGCAGCAAAATTAATCTTCAAATTTGATGATGAAATAAAAACATTCCATGATAAAGAAAAACTAAAAGAATGTACAGCAAGAAAGTCTGCACTACAGAACATTCTTGGCAAAATATTCCATGAATAGAAAGTGAAAAACAATGAAAATCTGCAAAGGGAAGAACTACAATAAAAAAACCAACCAAGGAAAACCCAAGTCAAGCTAAATACCAAAAATAAACAAAAATGACTGGTAATACAAATCATATCTCATAATAACCCTAAATGTTAAGTTCATTCCTTCAAAGAAGAAAAAGTCATCAAATAAATGACCTAACATTACATCTCAAAACCC
The DNA here is from genome assembly GCF_001458135.2 of Marmota marmota marmota. NCBI lineage: Eukaryota > Metazoa > Chordata > Mammalia > Rodentia > Sciuridae > Marmota > Marmota marmota. The sequence continues at coordinate 9,003,316 of NW_025999990.1, read as the reverse complement.
TAGAAAGAGAAGAACAAGTCAACCCCCAAATCAGTAGGAGACAGGAAATAATTAAAATCAGAGCTAAAATCAATGACATTGAAATATAAGAAACAATTGAAAAAATTGACAAACAAAAATTTGGTTCTTGGAAAAAGTAAATAAAATTGATAGACTATTAACCAGGCTAATGAAGAGAAGGAAAGAGAAAATTCAAATTACTAACATCCATGATGAAAAAGGAAATATCACAACAGACACTACAGAAATACAGAAGATAATTAGAAATTAATTTGAAAACTTGTACTCCAATAAAATAGAAGATATCGAAGGCATTGACAAATTTCTAGAGTCATATAATTTGCCCAAATTGAATCAGGATGATATACACAATTTAAACAGATCAATTTCAAGTGACGAAATAGCAGACACCATCATAAGCCTACCAACAAAGAAAAGCCCAGAACTGGATGGAAACACAGCCGAGTTCTACAAGAACTTTAAAGAAGAACTAACATCAATACTTCTCAAACTATTTCATGAAATAGAAAAAGAGGGAATACTTCCAAACACATTCATTAGGCCAATATCACTCTGATTCCAAAACCAGACAAAGATATACCAAAGAAAGAAAATTTCAGACCAATATATCTAATGAATATAGATGAAAAAATTCTCAATAAAATTCTGGCAAATCAAATACAAAAACATAACAAAAATATAGTGCATCATGATCCAGTAGGGTTCATCCCATGAATGCAAGGTTGATTCAACATACAGAAATCAATAAATGTAATTCATCATATCAATAGACTCAAAGATAAAAAAAATCATATAATCATCTCAATAGTTGCGAGAAAGCATTTGATAAAATACAGCATCCATTCATGTTCAAAATGCTAGAAAAACTAGTGATAACAGGAATATACCTCAACATTGTAAAGGCTATCTATGCCAAGCCCCAGGCCAACATCATTCTAAAAGGAGAAAAATTGAAAACATTCCCTCTGGAACAAGACAGGGATTCGCTTTGTCACTACTTCCATTTAACATAGTTCTTAAAAACCTAGTCAGAGCAATCAGACAGATGAAAGAAATTAAAGAGATAAAGATAGGGAAAAAGAACAACTCAAATTATTGTCTTTTGCAGATGATATGATTCTATATGAGGAGACCCAAAATGCCACCAGAATCTCTTAGAACTAATAAATGAATTTAACAAAGGAGATGGACATAAAATTAACACCCATAAATCAAAGGCATTTCTGTACATCAATGACAAGTTTGCTATGTGAAACCAGGAAAACCACCCCATTCACAATAGCCTCAAAAAAGAAATACTTGGGAATAAATTTAATGAAAGAGGTGAAAGACCTCTACAATGAAAACTACAACACTCCAAAGAAAGAAATCAAAAAAGACTTTAGAAGATGGAAAGATCTACCTTGTTCTTGGATAGGCAGAATTAATATTGTCAAAATGACCATATTACCAAAAGCACTATACAGACTCAATGAAATCTCAACCAAAATCCCAATGGCATTCCTTATAGAAACAGAAAAAGCAGTCATGAAATTCATCTGGAAAAATAAGAGACCCAGAATAGCCAAAGCAATCCTTAGCAAGAAGAGTGAAGCTGGTGGCATTACTATTCTAGACCTAAAACTATACTACAGAGCAATAGTAATAAAAAACAGCATGGTATTGGCACCAAAATAGACCTGTAGACTAATGGCACAGAATAGAAGACACAGAGTCTAACCCACATAACTACAGTTATCTTAAATTAGACAAAGGTGCCAAAAATTTTCATTGGAAAAAAGATAGCCTCTTCAACAAATGGTGCTGGGAAAACTGGAAATCCACATGTAACAAAATGAAATTAAACCCCTATCTCTCACCATGCACAAAACTCAACTCAAAGTGGATCAAGGACCTAGGAATTAAACCAGAGACCTTGTGCCTAATGAAAGAAAGAGTAGGCTCAAATTTCCATCATGTCGGATTTGGCCCCAACTGTTAGGGTCTGTAAACAAGTCAAGATGGCTCCTGGCACTTTGCCAGAGGGAGTGGTTTGAGAAGTAACGCCAGCAAGCTATTAAGATGATAGGGAATCCTTAATGACTGACTGCTGTGTCTAGATTATGTCAATTAAGCTAAACTGTGTGTAATCATTAAGATAATGATTCCTTATTCGTTGACTGCTGTACCTAGTTTATGTTAATTAAGATAAGCTGTGTGTAATTAGTTATGTATATATACCCCTACTGTCCTACAATAAATGGCTCCCACTCCTACCGTATCAACCTTCACAAGTTGCTCGTCACCCCTCGGTTAGTTTGCTGCAGCCAGACTGCGGCACCCAACTTTCTTAATAAGACTCCTGTAGCACAAGAATTAAAATGAAGAATCAATAAATGGGATGGATTCAAACTAAAAAGCTTCTTCTCAACAAAAGAAAAAAAATCAATGAGGTGAATAGAGAGCCTACAGAATTGGAGCACATCTTTACCATAAGCACATCAAATAGAGCACTAATATCTAGGACATATAAAGCATTCAAAAATCTTAACACCAAAACAAACAAACAAAATCCCAATCAATAAATAGGCTAAGAAACTGAACAGACACGTCTCAGAAGAGGATATACAATCAATGAACAAACATGAAAAAATGTTCAACATTTCTAGCAACTAGAGAAATGCAAATAAAAACTACTCTAAGATTTCATCTCACTCCAGTCAGAATGGCTGCTATTGAGAATACAAACAATAAGTGTTGGTGAGGATGTGGGGAAAAAGGTACACTCATACACTGCTGGTGGGACTGCAAATTGGTGCAACCACTCAATGTTTACAGCAGCACAATTCACAATAGCTAAATTATGGAACCAACCTAGATGCCCTTCAGTAGAAGAATAGATGAAGAAACTGTAGTATATATACACAATGGAATATTACTCAGCATTAAAAGAGAGTAAAATCATGGCATTTGCAGGTAAATGGATGGAGTTGGAGAATATAATGCTAAGTGGAGTAAGCCAATCCCAAAAAAACCAAAGGCCAAATGTTTTCTTTGATATGAGGATGCTAACTCATAATGGTAGGGGTGCATGGGAGGAATGGAGGGACTTTAGATAGGACAAAGGGGAGGGAGGGAAAGGGAGAGATAATGGGGTAGGAATGATGGTGGAATGAGTTAGACATCACTTACCTTAAGTACATGTATGAAGACACGAATGGTGTGAAAATACTTTGTATACAATCAGGAACTTGAAAAATTGTACTCTATATGTGTAATCTGAAATTAATTGCATTCTATAGTTGTGTATAACAAATTAGAATAAATAAATAATTTTTAAAAAGGAAAAAAAATCATATTGCTGTCTGGATTTGTATTCTTTTATCCCAAAGGACTTCGTTAGTGTTTCTTAGCAGGCAGGTCTTTCTGTCAGTGAATTCTTTGGTTTGTCTATTTGGGAATGACTTTATTTCCCAGTGATAGCATTGCAGAATTTAAAATTGTGGCCTGTCTTTGCTTTCATCAATGTGAGGTGCCTTCCACTGTCTACTTCTTCAGATGAACAGGCAGCTGTCCCTCCTACTTTGAGTTTACCATCCTTAAGTTCATTGATTTCCCCAGATCTCCAGATTAATGCTGTTCATTCATTTAGGGAAAGTTTCATTGTTATTTATTCAATTTTCCCCCTTTCCCTCCTGTATCTCTTCTGGGACTATGATTACACATACATGTTGACTTTGTTCCTATCCATCTTCAAATTGCATGGTTTCTATTTTTAATTTGATCATTTTTTTTGCAACTTCTACTCTACTACTGGACACTTCTAATGAATGCTTCATCTTGATTATTGTTCTTTTGAATTCTAACATTTCCTTTTGGTTCTTCAAATTATAGTTTCCATTTCTCTACTCAGTATTTATTAAGTCATTGTGATCTGTTTTTCCTAAAATATTTGAGTGTAGTTTTCTTCAATTCCTCAAATATATTTAAAATAGCTCCCTTAAAATCTTTGCTAAGCCCAACATCTAGGGCCCACACAACATCAATTTCTATTAACTACTTTTCTTCCTGAGTATGGTTTATATTTTTATATTCAATTACATATTTTTGCATTAATACTACAGAGCTCATATATTTTAACGATTCTAGATTGTGATAACTCTTTTGAGTTTTTATTTTTTTGTAACTTACCTAGACCTAAACTTTAACAACCATCTCCTATGTGGTATTTGTCCCTGGATGTCTATATTCAGTTGCTTTGTTCTTACTTTTAATTTTAGACTGGCTTCCTACTGGTTTGCTCAGTTGTCTATACAGCTCAGTAGTCAACCAGTGCTTGGGGCAGGCGTTGTGCTCACATAGCTTGAGTCCATCAGGCTTCCATCCACAGCTTTCCATCCACAGCATGAGCCAGGGTTGGAGAGCTCATTCAGAACTGAGCTGTTACTCAAGGCTCTTTTGGCATTTATTTTCTGCCAGGCTCTCTTAGTTCTCCCTGCTCATGTACTTTCCTGCACAGGCAGGAATATGTACACAGCCCATTTAGCTCTTTATGACTCTCTCATCTCTAGAGTCTGTCCCTCTGTTAATCTTCTATCTACCCCACTACTCAGGCCCATGGAGATGACAAAGCCAGGCCAACAAAGCTTCAGGTTTCCCTCCTTCACTTCCTGTTCATCTGCATTGTTAAAGGATTTTCCCTATACCTCAAATTAAATGCAACCTCTGGGAGAAAAGCTGCTGGTTTCCTATCCAGACATATGTAGGTAAAACCATCATTCTCACCAAATGAAGTCAAGGGACACTCAGTGTTCTCCCCCCCAAATCCAGTTGTTTATAAAAAAAATAAACACCTCCTTTTTTCTTGCTACCTTTGGTTAATCCCCAGACCCTGTGATGATTATTTTTGACAGATTTACCAATTTTATATTTTTTGAAAGAATCAATTTCTTGACATTTTAATATATCATACCTAGAAGTCACATCAAAGGTATAATTTCAAATTACTTCTAGTACTCAATTTTACACACTAATACACATGCATGCATATGTTATGATACATCATTGGTAATATGTTATATAATAATTATTTATTAATTTGGTATGTTACTGGATACAAACACGTATCACTAATATATAAGAAAACTGAGCTCAGAACAAGAATGTTCAAATGTTGTATTTGACTTACATGGATTAAGTGGTGAGTCAAATATGAATTAGGTTTTCTGAATAGAAACACCATGCTTTTTACATTATATCTTGTTCCCTTTTAATTGCAATGTCAAATAGAGACATAGCTGAAGCTCATATATTTGTAACAATGATGCAATGGAGTAGTTTGAGATACCAATAAGTAGAAAAAATCTCAACTCTTGTATTGCCAACTTGATTGCTATGACCAAGGACAAATGTAGAAACTTGTATAGAAAAGCGTTAGCACACTCTCCTTCTCATCATCATTTATTTACATTTCCATGATTGCATTGCTCATCTATGATTTCCTGTTTTCTCTCTAATTCTCTTGTACTTAATGAAGTAGAGATAAACTGAGCATGGTGACCTGTAAACCCAGCAACTTGGGAGGCTGAGGCAGGAGGATCACAAGTTGGAAGCCAGCCTGGACAACTTAATGAGACCCTGTCTCAAGATTTAAAAAAAAAAAAAGCAGCAGCAGCAATACTGGGGGTATGGCTCAGGGGTAAAGTGTCCCTGGTGGGGTTCAATCCTCAGTATTGCAACAAATCAAAAAATAGAGGCAGAAATAAACTAAAAAATGGGTTTTCATGAGGAAATGCTCGGTACTAAATCAGGAGAAAGGAAAAAATAGAGAACAAATCCTCTTATGCCAGTACCTTTGCTGATAATTACTAAACATGTAGATTCCAGGTTTAACCCAGAGAGAGAGAGAGCTACAGTATGTGCCAGTCATTGTGCCACATGTGACTGGTCTATTGCAAGCACTGGAACCATGGGGCAGTGGACTCAAAAATTATTTTGTATTATCCGATGTCATTTTGTGGAGTACATATAATCTTTTGGCTAGTCTTTCATCCATCTTCAATTTTAGTGAGATGTAAAGAAATCATATTTATAAGGACTGAGGATGTACTTCAGAGGGAGAGCACTTGCCTAGCATGGCCAAAGCCCTGTGTTCAATCCCCAGTATCACACCACATACAAAAGGAAAGGAAAATGTCTGGGAGTGTAACTCAGTGATGTTTAAGGCCCTTTGCAGAATCCCCAGTACTACAAAACAAACAAACAAGAGAAATAATGTTTAGCAATAAATGTTTGATAAGGAAAAAAAAAACCTCAAAGCCCACATATTTATCCTTGCTATTTAGCATTTCTCTTGTCTATATCATAAAAGACAATGGTCTCAAGGTTATTAAATATATGACTATCAATAATTACACAAAATTTTTACACTCAACCCTAAATAGGAACACTTACACAATTAGATGTTACTTGAACATAAAATTATTCAACAGAAAGAGTGAGATGGAAAAAACTGAAATTAGTTAATAAGATGCTTAACCACACATTTATTTATTTATTTATTTATTTTAATTTTGGTATTCTTTGAAAACCAGCCCCTTATTATAGTGAGCTGTCATTCTTTCAGGGTTTTCACCAGTACCAATTGTTATAACAACTAAGAAGTTAGGAAATATTTATCTTTAGACTTGCCAGTAATGTAGCAGAGGTAATGCTTTATTCATCGTTAGTGCATAAGATGAAGAGTAACAAAATGAGAGCATCAGTTAGGTGCGTGGATTGGGAGAGAAAAAAGGGACGATTGACCAAAGTTCAGCCCCTTGGTTCAGCCTCAGACTTGAAGCATCATAAAGGTGGTCACTCCAACTCTCATACACCTAACTCTGCACTATATTCACATTGACTGTCAACACCTTTTCCTGATGGTGTAAAGTAGATTGTATCTTTGAAAACTCCATCTCTCTAATTTTGCATCAGAAATACAAGCTGCTGCAAGAGTTCCAATGTCATTTGGGTGGGGGACTGGATCATTGATTAATATGCTTACCCATAAGTTTACATCTTTTAGTGTGTATTTTTATCTCTCATTAGAAAATCAGAGGTATTTTTAACAGCTGTATTGAGTATAATTGAGTCCAAACAATTGCACACACTCAATGCATACAAGTTGATGAGTTTGGATGTATACATACACCCATGAAACTATCACCACTATCAAGATTATAGACATATCCAACATTTCCATCAATGTCTTCATGTGTGTGTGTGTACACATGCTAAGAACACTTAACATGAGATCTGTCCTTTTAAAATTTTAAAGTGTAGACTATAGTATTGTCAACTATATGTGCTGTGTTGTTCAGTAGATCTATAGAAGATTATTCATCTTGCATGGCTGAAACTTTATACCAATTGAACAGCAATATTCCATTCTCCTCTGACCTTGGTAAACACTATTCTATATAAACCAGAGGTATTTTCAACTGCTGCTGTGGCAAACTGTGTCAAAGCTGAAAGTTATGAAGCCATGTTGGATTCCAAGGCATTTGAGTCCCATGTACATTATACTATTCTGCTAAAGGACATAGATGAAATACAATATACTGACCACATAACCCATACCCCATAACTGTTTGCTGCTATTCTTACCCCCAGTAAAACACTTTTTAAGCTTTAAATTTTCTTCAACTAGTTTCCACAGTAAGTCTTGTACTTAAAAAAAAGTATTATTTTGCTCTAACAGCTCCACACCAACACTTTAATAAACAGTTGTATGTAAATGTTGTTGTGCATAGTAGAGAAATTCAGGTTCCTTCACAACATTCACAGCAGTTTCTATATGCTTGAGCTTAATATTAATTTTCATATTGTTTAAAATACAGGATACTGGACTTAAAATTTTATTAAATATTGAAACTATTAAGTCTGCAATTTCTTTGTACCTAGTCTTTTAGTTGGTAAATATAATTGTCAGCATGAAACATGCCTCATTTGCATCAGAAAATTTAAACTTATTTTACTCATCAATGACATTTTCACAATGTCAGAATAATATCAGAATTATTTGGGTCAATTTATGAAAGTATGTGTTTACACATACAGTGTATGTAATATGATAGGTAACTTAGTAAATGAAATATCTATAAATATAGGAATTTGGGCTTTTCCAGCTTGACTGAGTGTAATAATAATAATTTTATGTATATTGAGAACAAGGATTGAGTTTTTAATTTTTCTTCATTTTAGGGAAAACAGCTGAACTTCTTCACAAATAGACTCCCAATAAATGTTGGTTTAAGTAATGAAGAATTAACACAGAAATGTGTACATATTCACTATTGAAGATGTGAAGTATATTTTGCACTGGGTTTAGATATTTCAAAACACAAATTTTATTCTTTTAATTTATAAGATCTATTGCTAATAAAATATTTTTAAAAATTCTAGGTCACAGTAGCAAGAAGTATACGTGATGGAATTACTCAAAACAATCCATTAGTATGTATTTAAATCTAGTCTGAAATTATCCTTAGGTTAAGTACCAAATTATTTCATCTTTGTTCATGAAAATGTGATAGAAGCAGTGAGCTGGAAATCAATGTTTCCCGATATTTTGACCAGGTTTAAAAACCTCAGTTTATAAACATTGCTGTTACTGGAAAAGCATATACCCTCCCAAGAGCATGAAGACAATTCCTATGATATTTATCCTGTAAAAAGATGGTGACAGTTAATTCTCTTCCCCTCTTCCTTCATTCATTCACTGAGTAACTCATTTGTTCATCTCTGCCATTAGACACTCATGTTGAATAAATAATTTATTTAACACATATTATACAGTACCTATTTCATAGGCATGAAAGATTCAGAAGTAAGGTAAGAATCTGCCCTCAAGGAGCCTATATTTATCAACATGCAATTATGACTCAAAATGGAAATGCAACACTAGTAATATGTACAACATACTTACAAGACCAAGAAGGAAACCAAAAGATCTCTGGGGATAAAGAGGTAAGTGTGAGAAGTCAGTGAAGACTTCCTTGAGATTATTCAACTCTCTAGGGGTCATAATCCTTTTCCAAGAAGTTCTTAAGAAAAGGGTAAAACAGTTTAACATATGCAACTCAATAAATGAAATTCATCACATAAATAGAATTAAGGACAAAAATTACATATTAATCTTAATAGATGCAGAGAAAGCCTTAGGAAAAATTCAGCATCCATTCATGATTTTAAATAATCGGAAGGAACTAGGGATAGAAAGAACCTACCTTAATATCATAAAGGCTAGAGATGGCAAACCCAAGCCAACACTATAAGGGGAAAACTGGAAGCATTTCCTTTAAAATCTGTAAGACAGGGGTGTCCACTTTCACCACTCCTATCCAGTATAGTAACAGATTTTGTATTCAGAGCAATTATACAGGAGAGGGAAACACAAGTGATAAAAATAGGGAAGGAAGAAGTTGAATTATCACTGTTTGCAGGTGATGATCTTCTGTACATAGAAAATATAAAAAGCTCCACAAGAACAGCTAATTAACACATTTAGCAAAGTAGCAGGTAATAATATCAACATACAAAATCAATAGCTTTCCTATATACTAGCAATGTGTCTGCTGAGAAAGAAATCAGGAAAATAATTCCATTCACAATAGCCTCAAAAAAAAAAAAAAAGCCTAGGAATAAATCTAAGGAGATTAAAGACCACTACAATCAAAACTATAGAACATTGAAGAAAGAAATTGAAGAAGACCTTAGAAGACAGGAGGACCTCTCATGTTCTTAGATAGGCAGAGTTCATGTTGTTAAAATGGACATATTACCAATTCAATGCAATCCCCATCAAAATACCAATGACATTCTTTACAGAACTAGAAACAATCAGTCTTAAAATTCATTTGGAAGAATGAAAGACCCAGAATAGTCAAAGTAATTCTCAGCCAAAATAGCTAGGCTGGAGGCATCACCCTACCTGACTACGATAACAGAAACTGCATGGTACTGGCATAAAAACCAGACACACAGACCAGTGGAACAGAACAGAAGACCCAGAGACAACCCCTCACAGATATAGCCATCTGATCTGTCACAAAGGTGCCAAAAACATGCACTGGAGAAAAGACAACATTTTAAACAACAGGTGCTGGGGAAATTGGTTATTCATGTGTAGAAAAATGAGACTAGATCTTTATGTCTCACTATGCCCAAGAGTCAACTCAAAATGGATGAAAGACCTAGGAATTAGATCAGAAACTATGTAACTCCTAGAAGAAAACATATGGTCAAAACTCCAACATATGGGCACAGGCATTCTCAATAGGATGCCTAAAGTTCAGGAAATAATGCCAAGACTTAATAATGGAATGGCATCAGATTAAAAAGCTTCTGCAGAGCAAATGAAACAATTTTAAGAATGTGAAGAGATAGACTACAGAATGGTAGAAAATCTTTGCTAGCTACTCTTCTGTCAAGGGATTAACATCCATAATATATAAAGAACTCAAAAAACTTCATACCAAAAATAAATAAGCCAATTTAATAAATGGACAAATGAACCAAAAATTCTTCTCAAAAGGAGAAGTACAAATGACCAACAAATGTGTGAAAAATATTCCACATCATTAGCAATTAGGGAAATGCAAATCAACTACATTGATTTCATCTCCCACCAGTTGGCATGGCAATCATCAATACAAACACTAATAAATGCTCAAGAGGATGTGGAGAAAAAGGAATACTTTTACACTGTTGGTGGAAATCAGTATGGAGAGTTCTCAAAAGACTAGGAATGGAACCACCATGTGACCCAGCTATACCACTCTTTGGCATTTATATTAATAAAGTCAATATACGATAAAGATACATGTAGAGCCATGTTTCAGCAGAACAATTCACAATAGCTAAACCATGAAATCAGTATAGATGTCTCTCAATATGCGAATGGATAAAAGAAATGTGGCATATATGCACAATGGCGTTTCACTCAGTGATAAAGAAGAATGAAATTGTGGCATTTGAAGGAAAATAGATGATACTTGAGAAAAATATATTAAATAAAATAAGTCAAACTTAGAAAGTCAAGGGTCATGTTTTCTCTCACATACAGGGTAGAGAGGAAAAAGGAAAAGAAATGTGGGGCATGAGGAGCCCATGAAAATTGAGGAGATCAAGAGAATAGAGGAAAGGGACCAGGGGGAGGGAGGAGGGGAGGGAAAGGGGAAATCCTGAGGAATGATACTGGCCAAAGTATATTGTTCATTTGTGTGTATGTTACAAATATGTAACAATGAATCCACCATTATGTATAATTATAATGCACCAACAAATATATAGAAAAAGGGAAGGGAAAAAGTGTGAACTACAAGAAATAATCTGTCTTTTCCAAACCAGTTGTCACATAAGTAAAATGCCAAGTCTGGACATGATCTCTCAATTTTTTTCTTATATCCTGTCACTGTAGAACAGAGGGCAAAAATGCTCCATCACTGACCAACTTTTGACAATCTTTATGTTGTCCCAGTTTCACAGTCACAAGTATCTGGAGAAGTCTCCCCCAAACCTTGAATCCTCAAGCTATTTGGGGAATTTTCAAGAGGTAGCACGCTGCTTGTGCAGACACTTGTCAAGTAATGATGACAACAAGCACAGCCAAATTCAAATGAAAGAGCCTGGAAATCAATCAAAATGCTCACAGAGGAAAAAGGTTTTCCTGACAGGCAGGGTATTTCTCATGGTGTAGCAAAAAGAGCTGAGCCAACAATCTACAGGTGCACACTGTTGGGGAGCCTGGGGGTGAAGCTGGGAGGGCATTGATGACAGCTCTGATGCGGGTCCTGGAGCACCGTACCCATCTGTTAGGCTGCTGCATCTCCACTGCTTTTGTGCTTCCTCAGAGCCAAAGGCCTTCCCATGCTCTCCAGGACCCACGGAAGAACCAACAATGAAACAAAACTGAAGAGATGAAGTTAACAGGTCATACTTTCTTTGAATTGGAATCTCAGTCATTTTCTCTCAACATCATTGATCCAATACTTCTATAAGGAATTAAATGTGTATGTGAGATCTATCACCTATCTATCTAGCTCTATCTATTTGATTAGCTTACGTGTCTACTTATAAAACCTTATAGAAAACTGATCAGATTAATCTTCAAACTTTTTTTTTTATCAATGGTACTTTTAAAAATACTCATTTTGTTATTGTATGAAATAATTTATTTGGCTCCAAATCAGGTCGGAAAACTATGAAATTTAATAACTTGAAGCTAATTTTGAGTGCACACTGAATCAGGGCAATGTCACATAGCTCATTTTAATAAAGCAACTCAGGGCAAACTAAGGTGCCATGAGTCACAGAACTATGTGTTTTGGTTCATCAATGCTTGCACTTCCTGTAATTCTCAGGATAGCTACCAGAAACACATTTTTTTCCCCACACACATTAGAATGACCATCTTTTAAGTAGGTTTAAAGAAAGGGCAGAGTGTAGTTGGCTGAGCTGTCAGACAAAAGTCCTACTTCTTCCCTATAAGCCTGGCGTAGGTGATGGTGATTACAACCTGCATTAACAACAAAGAGGAAGACACATTCAAATGCCAAATGCAATGTTACCTTTACTGTCTGTGTTAAATGAAAAAAGTGGCACCCATTGGTGGAAATCCAGTTCCTGCCCTGTGGGAATGATGAAATCTTTCTTTAATATATAATGTCTTCACTCATTCATTTGTCCATTCACTTAACAGATGGTTGTTGAAGGCCCACCACGTTTAAGGCAAGACCTGAATGACTGAGCACTTGAACATAAGACAAAGCGACTTGCTTCGAAGACTTTATCACATAATGGGAGGGAAAGACACATTTTTCAGACCATTATGTTATAATCTGGCAAATTCTAAAACAAAGGTCTATATAAATTGCAAAAAATGAGAGAGGGGGAAGCCCCTAAGACTGTGTTGGGATGACAAAGGTCCAGAAAAGCTTCTGTAGAATGCGTCACTTGGATTAATACTTCAAAGGCCTATACTTGAGTTAGTGTTTCCAAGTGGTTGCATTTCAGAAGTGGAATTTGTAGATCTGATAGGAGATCAGTCTACACAAAGGAACAATAGAATGAGAGCATGGGTCAAAATCAGAGAAATTCAAATTGTTTGATATAAATGGCAGAAAGAGAGGAGACAGACTCAATATGTAGGACACAAAGATTGAAGAGACCTGTGTGTCTTTCTTAAGAGTTCAGGTTTATTAGGAAGCTATTAGGTAATTCTGAGAAAAAAAAATGAGATAATTAAATTTAGTTTTAGAAAGACTGGACCTTACTAATATAATAAAAACAAAATACCACAATGGGCTAAAACAACAGGAATTTATTATCTCATAGTTCAAGAGGACAGAAATCTGAAATCAAGGTACTGATTTCCTCCTTGAGAGCTCAGAAGGAGAATGTGTTCTGCACCTCCCCCGGTCCTGAGGGTTCCTTGACTTGTGTCAACATAACTGCAATACCTCCCCTCAGCACACAGGGCTCTTCCTGTGGGTCTCTAGCGCTGTGTTCACATTTCCAGTCACTTTACAGAATAGGGTCCAGTCCAATCCATTATTATGACCTCATCTTAATTTAAATACTTATAATGTTCTTGTTCCCATAGGAGTTTACATACATGGGTGCTGAGGGTTAGAACTTGAGTATTCCTTTTGGGGGGACAAAATTTGTCCCACAGCAACCACTAGTGTAGCATATGAGTAGATGAATGGGAGAAAGGAAAGGACAGAGTCAGGGTCATTAATGAGGAGGCTGTTGTAGCCATCTAGAAAAAAGCTATTGAATATCAATAAAAGCAACAACCATGGGAATGATAATACAAATATTCGGAGCTATACTCAAGAAAATTTGATAAATAACTTAATGTGCAAAATAAACATAGTGACAGACATAAGTAAGACAGTTATTGTTCCTGGGTATACTAGAACCAAAAATAAATCTTGCCTTATAAAGACTTAATTTGAGGGGGAGGGACTGGGGATTGAACTCAGGGGTACTTGGCCACTGAGCCACATCCCCAGCCGTATTTTGTATTTTAGTTTGAGACAAGGTCTTATTGAGTTGCTTCGCACCTCACTTTTGCTGAGGCTGGCTTTGAACTTGCTATCCTCCTGCCTCAGCCTCCGTAGCCATTGGGATTACAGGCATGTGCCACTGCGCCCAGCTAAAGACTTAATTCTTTAAAATCTATATTTACCACTTTATTAGAATTGGGTTTTTTCTGGTTGCATGATTCTCACATCCCCTCATGCCACCTTTCTCAAAAGGTACCATCTCACTTGAGTTGTCTTTCACTTTTTCTATCATCTCTATATTTATCTGCTCTTAGTTATTTCTTCTCAGTGAAATACATAAAGTCACCTTTGAAATTTGTCAAAATGAACATTTCTTTGTTGCACCTCCGAATATTCTAAATCATTAATTTGAGGATGGCCATCGGGAAAAGACCTTATATTCAAAATGTCTGCGGTCTTTATTGGCACTTGGAAAATCAGTACACATCCTTCCAGAGTTGAGCCTCTCTCCTTTTCTTTATTTACTAAACATAAAGATACTATGTAGTGTCATTTATTACAAGAAATTCAGTCCATATCTACTCAGATATATCATTCAGCTTTACAAAATGCTATCCACTATTCTCTATAGCAAAACAATTCTTTTGAGGACATGAAAGAGGAGTACTTTGTCCTGTGTAGACTGTGCAGGAGTAGAGTGGCAGATCATGGTGCTGTGTGCATGTCTATGTCTAGCTTCTAGATCAGGATCTTGAACCTGGTAATTCTTTAGGATAGGGTATATGATATGTATCAACATGTAATCATTTAAGATGATTCACTTGTACAATTGAGCTGTCTTTGTAAACTCAACCAGGGTGGGAAATAATATAAGTAGAAAGCAAGTTGGTGACAGGTACAGATTTGTGGACCCATTGTGCTTCAAGTGTTTCCTCAATGACAGCAGCCTACCACTTCACCAGCGTGTCCATGATATGCACACACCACATGGTTTTAAAGAAAGGGTTTCAAAGGAAATGGGAAATGACCCCACCTTGTAGTATTTTATAATCTTGATGGGGGGAAACCTTTTAATGTGATTATTTTCATCTTTACTTTGCGGTATAAGTCATACTGAAGTAGGAATTCAGAAAAGACTGTTCATTTTATTGTATTATTTGCCAATATTATATTATAGACTTGCCACATTCTTTTCTATTTAACAAGTATTTATTGACTATTTGCAAAATCAAGAAACCAAGAGTAGTTCATCTTGTCATATTCAATGTATTTAGAATATTGCTGTATTCTAATATTGGCAATTTCATTACTTACTCATTGATATAAAAAATTTTTGAAGTCCCACTATCTACTGCTTCTTTTCATTGCCACCATAATCTATTTGGAGAACTAAATAAAATTTTTATATTTGTTTATATTCATTTACACTGTGATGGTTATATACTGTGTCAACCTGACTGGGATGAGCGATGCCTGCACAGCTTATAAAGCACTGTTTCTGTGTTTCTATGGGTATTTCTGGAAGAGATGACATTAGACTTAGAAAGGCCACCCTCATCAAATTGTGGGGGCATCATCCAATCCATTGATATCCTGCATAGAACAGAAGGCACAGGAAGGGTGCACTTTTTTCTAACTGACCTGAAATGTCTGTCTTCCTTCCCTTGGGCATTAAACTTCTGATTCTAGGATCTTGAGATCAGACAATATTACTAACTTCCATGATTCTCCTATTTGTAAATGCAGAAGGCAAATGGCAAAACGTTTTAGCTTCCATCATCACAGAAACCAAATCTAATTTTGTTAGTTCTTTGGAGAATGCTGGCTAATAAATATACCAAAAATCAAAATGTATTAATGAGTCTGCCATCTCCTCACTCATGAGCATACAGTTAAGTTAGGAGAGTTCTCTGTTGGGATGAGTACAGTCCAAATGTGCTCTTGTAACTCAGTCTTCAACCAGTGGCTACTTAGGAAGTGCTTTCCTTGGCAGAGAAGCAGAAAATTAAAGAGGTGGGAAAGTACATTCCCCTATTCTAGGGGGCAGCTCACTATTACAGGGGAGGTGGAAGAGTTAGACACATCTACCACTTGCAGACACCCAAACATATTTGAATGCATTTGTAACTGATGCATTCCGTCAACCTTTTCCAGCATTTCCATCTCCAGCCACATTTCCTAAGGCAGATTTATGTCTCTGATCATACTACCTAAACCAAATGGCCGTTACCTTTCCATTTGATAGGTATTAAGTCCAACAGTCTCAAACTGTCCCTTGCCCACATGTTAAATTAGTCTGCATTATACACTTCAAGATATTTTAGTAAATTTTAGCAATTTTGGTAACCAAGAATTTCAGGTCTTGTTGCCCAAATCCCCCTACCCTACCCCTGACAACTTTCTCCAAACATCATCATAGTCCTGGAACACCCTTCTTCAACTCAAGGCATCTGTTATGAACTGGATTCAAATTATACTTGGAGAAGGGCTTTCTAAGGTGGTAATTGAGGTAAAATGAGGTCATAGCAATGAGGTCCCAATCTGATAAAATTGGGGTTCTTATAAGAAGAAGAGAAATAAAATGAGCTCACTTCCCACCCCCACACACAGTGAGGAAAGACCACGTGAGAATATAGCAAGAAGGGAGCCATTTTCCAGCCATGAAGAAAGTCTCATCAGAAACCAAACTGGATGACACTTCAATCTTGAACTTTTCAGACTCTGGACATTTGAGGAAATAAATCTCTGTTGCCTACACCACCAAGTCCGTGGTATTTTGTTATGGTAGTCTGAACTGGTTAATACAACAACTGATATTCATTATTCTCCTGGCTTGTGTAAACTTCCCCAGAATGTCACATGGCCAGAATTGCTATGAACCTCCTTCTATCTAAATCTACACTTTATTCACCACTTCTAAAAACGATCACATTTGCCATGTGTTTAAGAGGCAGAAGTGACAGCAATCTAAATGTTATGAGTATAATCATCACATTTTATTACTGTATGCTTATGTAGAATCAGATGCACTAACTCAGTCTGTCCATGTTTCTATAACAAAACACTTAGATGCTATAATTACTTCTTTTTTCTTTTCTTTTTTTTTGGGGGGGAGGGTGCAGGGAGCACTTTATAAAAGGGGTGCTTAACCACTGAGCCACATCCCTAGCCCTTTTAAGTTTTTATTTTGAGACATGGTCTCACTAAGTTACCTGGGGCCTTGCTAAGTTGCTGAGGTTGGCTCATCCTCTCGAGTTGCTGGGATTACAGATGGCCACCACCATGCCAACTAAATTGGAGAATTTTTAAACAACAGAAATAATTTGGAAGATGGGAAACCCAAGGGCAAGGCACAAGAGACCTGATGTCTGTGAAGGCCTATTTCTCACAGATGGTACTTTCTATGTGGCTTCACATGGCAGATAGAATTAACAAGCCCTTTTGAACTCTTTTATAAGGTCACCAATACTGTTCATGAGGGTGAAACCCTTAAGATCTAATCACATCAGAAAAGTCACTTTATACATTTCAACATGTGAATTTGTGAGGAAGGCATAACATTCAGATCATAATATGCACTCACTGTTGTATAGATTTGATAAATTTCTGAAGTTAAGTTGAAGACAACTTTCATGTTTATCTGTTATGATTTTCATCACGAACTTGGAGGAAAGTTTCATTATATTACAGACATGAAAAATGAGGACCATACTTTCCACTGGTTGGAATTCCTGCAAGTCAGGACTGAAAACAGCTCTGTCTGCTTCCAAAGCCATTTCCTTTTAATCTACTTGACTCCTTTGACTTCCAAATAAAGGGTCATAATTATCTAACTCCCAGCGTTCATTCTTTAGTATGAGGACTATGCACACACAAGTTCTTATTTATCTTGGTATAATAAAGATTATTGCCAATAAAGTGTTGATTGGGCAGCAATAGTTTTTGAAGATTTAATTGCATATTAAAAATAATGAAAGGTTTGCATCTCTCAGTTGTATATTTCTAAAATTCCCAAGTCTGCTATAGCTATACTAATACAGAAATGTAATTACTTTATCGCTACAAATAAAAATATCAATGAAATTCATGTTTTATAACAATATATTTTATGATACTTGAATATTGAATTCCTTTTTGCTGTTTGACAATGACCTTAAAGTTGACTGATATCTGCCTTCAAGCATTACATGGGCCTGTTAAAACTGGCATTTAAAGATCAGATTTATTGTTTGCTGATGAGATATTTCCTTTTACATGGGTGCAGTACCTACTTGTTCATTTTTGCCTTTTTGTCTAAGGTCAAATGCGGGATCAATTTAAAATTTTATAAGTCCCTGTCTAAAATTCTGCCCTACTGTAACCATGATGATCTACAGGGCTGCTTCCATCGCTCATTTCAATACGTGAAAGTTCTATTAGCATTTTAGGTGACAAATTGCTTGCAGCACGAAGCTGCAAAAAACAAATTAGAGAACTCCGTAGCAATGTTGTTAGGGCATTCTCGCTACCTATCAAACGGCAGAGTTTAAAATCAGTTGGATGATATCAAATGCATTTTTCAGCTCCGGCTCATGTTTCTCCTTCCCATGAAAAATAAGGAAATTGAATGCAACATGGTTATGAAAAAAGACTAGAAATCAAAAATTGTTAAAGTCTTGAAGAATTGAAGGCCTCATTTTTAAGCACGATCATGTCAGAACTTTCTTAGTGCCATAGGTTTTGCGGTTGTCAAAATGGAAGGGAAATGCCTCACTTTTAGAAATGGGATGAAATGTATGAAGACAAGTGAGTCCTTTTCTGAGTACAAGACCTGGGTACTCTAATGGAAGTAACGTACTTCACAGCAGCTTTAGCATTTCTAAGTAGAAGGTTTTTCCTTTTCCTTTTCTCCCACTCTTGTACTTCCTAAAGGCTATGTACCACCTAGCCTGCTTGTCTTCTTCAGCCCTTGTTACTCCTGTGCCCTTACAAACCTTCAGCTCCTCATGGCTGTCTGCACCACTCCAGCCCCAACTTCCCTACACATCATGAGTTTCATTTCTCTAATTACCTATTGCTCATGATTTCCTGGGTACCCTCAGTTCCTTTAAATTCCACGGATCTATCACAACACGTTTTACATGGTGAACACGTAAGGGATCCAGAGTGAACTGTGGCACCACTCTGCTTCTAGGTTTGCAGGACTCTCTGGGAGCCTCCTTGACCCCTTCCCTGTTTGCTTCCCCACCTAATTTAACAAGCTTTATTGATTCTTTTTTTTGTTAGTGTAAAGTCCTTCGTTATTCATTTCCAATACCATTACTTCTTTCAGGATTTCAACACCTTGCTCACAAATCATTGTTACCACTTTTTAATGCCCGTTTAACCCTCTCCAACCATTACTACATACTCATTTTTATTGCAGCAAAAATATGATCTTGTTCCCATAGTCAAATTTGTCACTCCACTTCCAAAATGATAAAAACCATACTAAATTCCTGGTCTGTGAGTCTCTTAAAAATGAATTTTCCAGTTTTCATGCCTGTTGCTCACTACTTCCCTACACAATTCCTTTAGTTGATTCATTATTTCCTGGACGACATGCTATCCAGCAACAACCACATTTGTGCTATTTTCAATTTTTTGAACCATTTTCTTGATTTTCCATTTGGCCCCAGCTCCTGCAGCCCTTGGCCAAGACCTCTCTCAAGCCCCTCTATGAGTGATTCCTTATTTTTAACTTCTCAACCACTTACCCTCTGTCACATGCCTTCAGCACAAGGAAGATCAATAATGATATACTTGACCTTCTGTCTCCCCATCTTCTAATGTTCTGGAGAGAAGAATTTCTTGCCTATTATCTAACGTAGTGTTCTGTGTTGTGTATATTGTTGTCTTAATGAATATTTCCCTGGTCTTGTTGAAGATGATTGTAAGGATGATGTTGACTGTGTAAGCACAAGACAGTCACAGAAACAATGTCATGAGAAATAGTCTTGAGTACCTTCCATGTGCTTGCCCATCACCACACATATTTGGTCTCAACATGAGGTTGAGACTGACATAATCTAAGATTTAGATAGGCAACAGAAAGAAATGAGATATTCCTAGGAAACAAATATAGCGATAGGTACAGGAATGGACAGTGTCGGCAAGTAGAGAATGAGAAAAATGTGAGCAGAGTGAATTGCTCATTTAGGAGTCAGTTCCAGATTGGTACTGAATAATGAATACAATAAATGCAAAGATCCCACATCAAAAATAATCCAAATGGCCATCAAGTAGGAAAAATAATTAAATATCAACACAATAGTACACAACCCTGCCAAAGAAAAAGCTAACAATAACATAAATCTCACAGAAAATGTTAGTATTCAAAAACAGGTAAGATTAATCACTGGAAGACAAAATAATAGTTACCTTTGGGGGACATTAATGGGGAAATGTGATAAAAAAGATTTTTGATAAACCAGCAATATTCTGTATCTTGATCTATGTGTGATTATGTAAGTAAACACAAATATAATAATATTGAGGGGTACCCTTGTGGTTATTTTTCTCTTTACTATAAATTATAAGTAAAAAAAAATCAAGAGAAGAAAAAAAACTGTAGTAAGAGAATAAGTCATAAACTTTTATTCCATTTCTTAATTTTTAAAGCAGAATTCAAACACTGTTAATGAAAGCACAACTTCAAGTACAGCTCTTCTGTAGATTCTATCTATGTAAGGCTGGAATTAGGTGGACTTGTCTTTCCCTGAAATTTCCTCCAACCAGCATTTAAAACAAAGGGACTCAGACACATAAGACTCAGGAAGTTTAATCATGATATAGTTATAGTCAAGTAGGGTCACTACTTAATTCTAGTGAATTAAGTCTTTGCTGTCTCAGAAAGACTTTTTGTATCATCATCATCATTAGCTCTCAGTAAACGGTAGCTATCATTTTGTCAAGCAGTGTGCAATACACTCTGAATACATTATCTCATTTACCTCTCTCAGCTGTTCTCTAAGTTGTATACTACAATCTAGATCTTAAATATGAGGTAAGCGAGAAGTCAGGTAACTTTCCTATTAACATAAAGAGTAAGCAGCAGAGCCCGTGTTTAAAGCAGGTCTGGGGGCAGAGCTGGCAGACTGTTAATTGTTTTACTCTGTTGTCTCAAGACACTTGGAAATTAAATGTACACGGAAGTACTTTAGGAATGCATGTTGGAACAATAATACTTCATGTTACTCTCTTGCCTCTGCCCTTTTCACATAAAAGAAATAAAGAATGAAATGTAGGATGAAACTCCTCTACTATATTTATATAATGAAAGGACACACACAGTGAATGTGTGAAAGTTTTAAAAATGTATAGACATTTAACCACAGACCTTTACTGAAGGAAAGTTTGAAGGATGAACTTCAGAAAATTAACACTGAGGGAAAGTTTAGAAAGCAAACTTTAAAAGGAAGCAAGGTCTGAGAAGCAACAGGATAAAAAAGATGAAAAAATAAATGTAAAAAAAAGTGAGTAAACATTTTAAAAGCACTTATTAGAGAAAATAATGGCATCTGTGGTGAATTGGAGGATGAAAATAAAATACAAAGATTATGCATAGCAATCACCTGTAAGGTGAGAATAACTAGATTTAAAACATTCTATAGTTACAATTGTTTGGTTGGGGAGAAAATGCATTTAGTATTACTGATATATAAGAATAATAAGAGTAGATTACTGATATATAAACTATTCAAATTCAAGGGGATAAAATAGATGAGTACAATAAGAGTGGATAAATCCCAAATTAAACACAAGAAGAAAAAAAGAAAAAGGTTTCAGAAAAAGCAGGATAAATAAAAAGCACAAAATGGCAGGAGAGGAATATAGCCAAAGATACCCATAATCATGACAAATATAAATAGGTTAAAATTGTTAATTGAAAGAACCAGATTATTACTATGTCAAAGTGCTAAATTCTCACCAAGATCTGTTTCCTTTTATTCTTGGGCACAAAACGACTCCACATTCCAGACTTCTTCAGTATCTGTTATGGATTAAGTTTGAGAATGGCACTGTGGAGGAAAGGCAGGACTCTCCTATGAGTAACAAATGAGCTTCTGGTATGTCCATATTACCATGTTACATATATACTATCCATTCTCTCTCTCTCTCTCTCTCTCTCTCTCGATAGTGTATGTGTATATATCATATGTACGTATATACTAAATTTGAATTATTAAAGCAAGAATGCAAGAGTGATTTTAAAGCCTACTAAAATCCTAATAATATAATTTCTTACATTAAAAGGTTAAAAGAAGTGAAAGCATACAATTGGAATTAGCTTAAACTAAAAACTTTTACACAGCAAATAAAACAGAGTGAAGAGACAATCTATAGAATGAAAGAAAATACTTACAAACTGTATATCTGGTAAGGGGTTAATATCCAAAATACATAAGGAATTTGAACAACTGAATAGCAAGAAATCAATCTGATTGAAAAATGGGCAAAGGACATGAATAGGCACTTCTCAAAAGAAAACATTTAAATGGCCAACAGCTTTATCAAAAAATGCTCAAAATGTCTAATCATCAGGGAAATGCAAGTTAAAAACACAATGAACTATACCTCATACTAGCTAGAATGGCTGTTAGAGGCAAAGGTAACAAGAATTTGGGAGGGTGTGGAGAAACCTTGTATACCATGGGTGGGGATGTAAATTATTACAGCCATTAAGAAAAATAATATGAAATTTCCTCAAAAATGAGTAATAGAATTATTATGTGATTCAGTAATCCTTCTTTGGGTACACACCCAAAGGAAATAAAATCAAGAACCTGAACATGTTCATTGCAGCGTTATTTATAATAGCCAAGATTTGCAATCAAATCAAGTTTTACAAGTAAGAACCCAGCAACAAATGAGTGGATAAAGAAAATGTTGTAGATACACACAATACAACACTATTCAGCCTTCAAAAACAGTGAAATTCTGGTATTTGAGAATCTGTGAACCTAGAAGACATATAAATTGGGCAAATAAAGACAAATACCAAATGGTTTTACTTATATGTAAAAGGTAAAACATTGAACCCACAGAAGCAGAGAGTAAAATAGTAGTTAGCAGGATCTTGGAATGGGTTGGGAGCAGGGGAGATGTTCCTCAAAGCATACAGAATTTCAACTAGATCGAAGATCAAGAGATCTATTATACCAATGTGGTGACTATAGTTAATGACAATGTGTTGTATGCTTGAAAACTGCTAAGGGAAGAGATTTAAATGTTCTCACCAGAAAAAAAAAAATAAGAATGCCAGGTAATGCATATGTTATTTAGCCATTCCACAATCTATACATATTTCAAAGCATCATGTTGGACACAATAAATACATTTGATTTTTGTCAATTTATCATTTTTTAATTTAAAATAAAAATTAAAATATCATGTAATTTATGATAGTTTAAACTTGTATATCCATTCCACAAAATAAAGAAAAATAATAAACTATGAATTTGAACAATGGCATACCCTAAATAAGAGAATCTTTGGGTAGGTATTTGAAACATTTATTTTAAAATTTTAAATGCAACAGAAAGTATCCTGTATC
This sequence comes from Marmota marmota marmota, assembly GCF_001458135.2. NCBI lineage: Eukaryota > Metazoa > Chordata > Mammalia > Rodentia > Sciuridae > Marmota > Marmota marmota. The sequence goes on along the minus strand of NW_025999990.1, from coordinate 8,979,688 downwards.
TGTTTCTAAGACACACTGAACTAAAGACCCCAGCCAGTAAATTAAGATGAAGAAATTAAAAACATAAACACTGAAAAAAAAGAAAAACTCTCACAGTAGACAATATTATTGTCTCATGAAGGGAATTAAGAAAGAAATTATAACAATTGATAATAGAATTAAGAAATTTGCTATATGTTAGACCAGTATGCAAAATCAGATACATTTTTAGACACTAAAATTTAACCATTTAGAAATGTATAATTTAGAAAGAAAATAATAACAACGAAATTTTGAAGTACATAAGAATAAATCTAGGAAAAATTTTGCATGGCTTTTATGGACAGAATTATAGGATTTGTGAAAAGAAAAATCCGAGTCAATAGCACGGAGAAGATACTGTATTCAAGCAAGCAGTAAGAAGATAGTGATGACCCACTTGAATCAAAGTGTGAAATATGATATATCAAGAACTATGTAATGTTTTGAACAACCAACAATAAAAATTAAAAAAAAAGAAAAGAAAAGAAATATAAAATACTTTCAGCTCCCTGGGGAAAAAAATTCCTGTGCATAAGCCAGATTGCAGTAAATATTGACTATAGTACTGCCAAAAAAAAAAGAAGAAGAAGAAGATAGTGATGGGAAAATCTCCAAGAGAAGCCATTTTGGTCTCGCCAGAGGACGAGGAAAAGAGGAGGCTGCAAACCAGAGTATGTAGGGATCAAAAAGGGATGTTCCCTGTCCTGAGAGATGCCCTAGTTGAGGAGACATGCTGAGGAGGAGATGCAATGATGTTCCTTAAACCTCTGAGGGAAAGTCCTCTCTTTAGACAGAAACAGAGGAAAAGGGATCCTATAGTGGAAAGATTGTGGGGAACAAATATCCTTTGTTTCTCCATTCCCCCCATCTCCGTTGCTTATTTGCTTGTGAAGAACCATAGTATGAGCAATACAACCTTAAGGGAAACTTCAAAGTTTTCTAGCCTCGGGAGTGTAGGGGAAATCCCATAGAACTGAGATTTGGAGAAAAGAATTCTATAATTCTAGAGATTGACTGAAACCAATAAGCCATGCTAAACATGTGCAGAACATACCTAAAGCAGCAGGCTGAAATCTCTGAGAATAAATCCACAAATGGCTTATGCACATGGAAAACACTCACACTGCTCCTAGTTTGTTATAATTTTTATGCGAAACGGTTGTTGGTTTTGTCACTTTTTCGTCTATTGAGATGAGCATGTGGAGTTATTTTTCCTTCATTCTCTCAATATTGATTGATGCAAATATGTTAGAAAAAATGTTTGAATTCTTGGGATAAATCTCACTGGTCATGGTGGGTAATCCTTTTTAATATGCTATTGGATTCAGTTTGATAATATTTTGTACCTGTAGTTAAAACAGACATTGATCTGCATAGCTTTTTTTTTTTCTGGTGTGTCTGTGATGGTTTTGCTATCAGTGCAATAATCGCTTCATAGACTGAATGAGGGAGTATTGCCTCCTCTTTTATTTTTTAGAAGAGTTTGAGAATGATTGTTATTAATTCTTCTTTATATTATTGTAGAGTGTGTTGAGCTTATCTTTGCTAGTAGGTCTGTGAGTACTTACTCAATATTTTTACTTTTATTCACATTTGTTCAGCTTTTCTATTTTTTTTTCAGGGCTAAAGATTGAACCCAGGGTATTGACCATTATTGGTAAACATTCTACCATTGAGCTACACAACCAGACCTGATTTCTATTTGTCCTGAGTCAGTTTTTATATTTGTGTATTTTTAGGATTTCTTTTCTATTTCATCCAGTTTGCCTAATCTGTTAGCATACAATTGTTTATATTACTCTTATTGTTTTAGTCAATTTTTTTGCTGCTGTGACTAAAGGATCCAACCAGAACAACTATAGAGGAGGAAGCGTTTATTTGAGGACTCACAGTTTCAGAGGTCTCAATCCATAGACAGCCAGCTCCATTTCTCAGGGCTTCAGGTGAGACAGGAACAACATGGCCGAGGAGTGTGACAGAGGGAAATGGCTTACCTGGTGATCAGAAAGCAGAGACAGAGAGACTCCACTCTCCAGATACAAAATATATACCCCATAGCCATGCCCCCAATGAACCACTTCCTCTAGCCACACACCACTTGTCTCCAGTTACCATCCAGTTAATCCCATCAGGGATCAATTCACTAATTAGGTTAAGGCTATAACCCAATCATTTCTTCTCCAAACCTTCTTACATTGTTTTACACGTGAGCTTTGGGGGGACACCATATCTAAACACCACTTATAGTCCTTTTCATTTCTATAAAATTATAGAAATAAGCCCATTTTAATTTTTGATTTTAGTCTTTTTATCTATATCTAATTTTTTTGGTCAATTGTTTTGATCTTTCAAGAACCAAATCTTAATTTCACTGATTTTCTCTATTGTTTTTCTATTTTCTATTTCATTTCTCTCCACCATAATTTTTATTACTTCCTTTCTTCTTCTAGTTTTGGGTTTAGTTTCCTGTTCTTTTGTGATCCATTAATATAAAAAATTATGCACCTAACTCGTTCTTTATTTTTATAGTAACCTTTCACAATTATAAATTTCACTCTTTGCACTTATATTCTTGCGTCCTGGAAGGCTTGGTATGCTGTGTTTTCAGTTTTATTCACTTGAAAGTATTTTCTAATTTCCCTTGTCATATCTCCTTTGACTCACTGGTTATTTGGAGTATGCTGTTTAATTTTCACAGAATTGTTAATTTTCCAAAAAGTTTTCCTTCTGTTATTTATTTCTAGTTTCATTCCATTATGTTTAAAGAAGATACTTTGGTTGATTCCAGTCTTTTAAAATAGATTGGGGCTTGTTTGGTGGCTCAACATTGTCTATACTGGAATATATTCACACTTGTGAAATCTACGCATGCTGAAATAAAGCTTTAATAGACAACATATAGGTTAATCGTGCTATTTTATCCATTTGCAAAATTAGGTCTTTTAATTGAAAAGCTCAGTTATCAAAATGTATATTCTGCTGTTTTAGAGTAGCATATTCTGTACATGTCAATCAGATAAGGTAATTAAAAAAAAAGTCAGTGTAATATATGGGCAATAATACAGACTTGAAAAACCAAAACCTGGTTTCTAATTGTAGCTCATAAATGAATTAACAGTGTGACTCTAATTTAACCTCCTAATTCTTGGATTCTTCATCTATAAAATGAATTTATTGAACTAGCTGCTCTGAGAAGCACTTAGGGCTCTGGATTTCCATGAGTCAGAAGAGACCACATAACTCATAGTGTTTAACTGAAAATGCTACACTTTTTAAAGTGGTTGTTGGGCATTGTTATCTCTACAGTACAAAACAGGAATTTGGGGAGAGAGACTGACTGTTTTCTTCTAACCCTGCTTCAGAAACCAGGGCAACACCACATTGAGTCCATCTGACATATTTGCTCAGAGTTGTCAATGAATATTTAATTTGAGAAATGTCAATATTAATTAAAACAGGTCAAATTTCATATTTGCAAGTATAGAAAAAGTATATAAATAGCAAATTTTGAGAGAGTCAGAGAGGTCAGTGATTTATTCTAAAGCATTGAATTGAATGTATAGTGGCTTAATCAGAATTTACTTATGTACAATTGAAAAATAATCAAATGCCTAATCACTTTCAAATTTTTTTATTTGAAATTGAACATTTTATTCAAAGACTAAAATGCTTCTCAGATTTATGCACATCTATAAATCTCCAAGTGTTTTTCTTCAGTATTTAGAATTTCTCAAAAACACATGTATAGACTAGAAACAGAGATTTGATTCCACAATATTCTACAAAGAGGTGAGAGCTACAAGCTTAACAATGTTCTGTCAAGTAATAGGTAAGTTGAAGAACTTAGTGATGAAAATGCTTATTTTAACTGCACCTTTTGAAAGTACTTGGCTTTTATATTGGTGAGGTTACACTTAAAGAGACTTTCTTAAAGGAAATAAAGAATCAATAATTTGCATCCACATAAATTTTGCTCACAATTGATATTAAAAATAAATAGCACCAAAATTTTCCCTATGTTACTACTCAATATGAAATGAATGCTCAACTGGTTGCTGCAAAATTTATCCAAATATAAAGCATTTGAAAGCACTAAATGGCTGGTAGCTTATTTAAATAATATGATTAAGCATAAAAGCTAATGATAGACAACTAGTTTATTTGGAGTTTCTACTATTGATGGGCTTTACAATACATTCTTTATATTTAAGCCACTGAGCATTCACACAAAGTGGGTAGGATCATTACCATTTTGCTAAAGAAGGACCTGAAGTTCCACCGAGGCAAACTGCAGTGTATGAGCATTAGCATACAGTTTGGTAGTATTCCCAGGATAAAATGCAAGGGGGAGCAGTTTGTGCTCCAGACCACCCTGGCTGCTTTACTTGTGCAGTAACCTTTATTGTCTTCTTTTTTGAGACTTAGTTCAGGTCCCCATCTACAAAAGCAGTAGTGGCATTTATATTTTGGAATTGTTCTTAAAACTAAAATTTTCACAAATTATTTGACATATAAAGAGTACTTAGTAAATAGTGGCAATCATTACAATAATGAAGAGAACATTCACCATCAGATCTATTTGCTTTTACACTTATAAATAAAGCAAGACAAACACACAACTCTTGCTTTGCTGCACCAGTACCTGGCGATGCCAGTTATGGAAAGATCACTGGGCTTGCTGTTGGGAGGTCTGTACTCTTTTCTTAGCTGGATCCTAAGGGATGAAAAGACCTGTTTACACTTGGACAACTCACTTAGCTTCTGCAAGACTGCAAATCTATGTAGACTCTAATTCTACTTTTAAAAGGGTCTGGCATTCTACTGCATAGTAGGATGACTGTAGATAATAATAACATAGTGTATATATTTTTAAAAGCTAGAAGAATGATTCTCAATGTTTCTGTTATACAGAAAAGATAAATGATTGAGATGATAGAACATTACACAGTGTATACAAGTATTAAAACATCATTTGTGGTATTATCAGTTTTTATAAAGTTATAATAGAATTTTCCTATCCACATAACAGGATTTTTGTAGATATGAAACAAGAACTCTTAATGTATAAGGTATATGATAAAATTATAGTATGCCACATATAATATGTAGTATACGATAGTATGTACTACAGTATATAGTATATGTTATAATATATGGTATTATAATAATATTATGTGATTATAATTATATCATTATATTTTTGTGGTGCTTGACCACTGAACTATATCTCCAGCCCTCATTGTGTTTAGGATGCATGAGAAGTCCATATATTTAGGGGCCAGAGGTGTCCCTCAGAGATTGATAGAGCATTTGCCTAGTGTGAGGACCTGGGCTCAATCCCTAGTACCACAAAAAAATAAATAAATAAAATTTCACATTTGCTCTTAAAATCTTACTGGCTAAATATGAATTAAATAAATAAGGGGACCAAAATGGAAAGCATTTATTTCACTAAGTGACCATTTTTAAGTGTTCCCAACTAACAGTAGTAGCTGCATTTGTTAAAGACTTACAAATGCAGACACTAATTTAAATATCTTACATATGTTTGTTCATCTAATGCTCTGTGCACATAATACTTCTATAAACCTGATCATTCAGTTTCCTCTCATTCAATGTTGATGAAATTTGGTAAGAGTTGTGTGCTGTAGCATTCATTGCCATATAGTGTTTAGGTGATGAATTCAAAGGGCCAAATATCCAGGCCTGGTGTTGCACCTGCATTTGACTTCAAAGGCACACCTTTTCATGTGAGCCAGGATCTGTCAGGAGCCATGCTGATAAGTCAGAGGAGGCTTTCCAGACACAGGAAGCATCCACTTGATAACTCTGCCAACATCCCAGGCTCAATTTATTTTAATGACAGCCCTCCAAGTGAGTGACAATGAAGGCCTAATCACAACTATTTTCATCTTCGGGATGGTAACCACAGGCTTGCCATTTTGAGTCACCTTAAAAATACTAGTTTCCCCAACTTGACCAACACTTAGATTATCAGAGCCAGGGTATTAACAATGGCCTTTAAATATAATTTTTATATGGTATAAGGCAGTTTGGGGAAAAAAAATGTTGCAAATGTAATTCCATGACAGTAGAGGACAAACCTACTTATTTATACAGGGTTCTTGTGATCATAGAAATTATCTTGCCAACTCTGTGAAAATATAGCCTGTTTTAACTCAACAGCTTGGAAAATCAAAGCCAAAATTTAATCAGCTATCGTCCAAGGACAGGGTATGATTTAATAAATTTTTATTAGGTAAAATATTATGGTAAATCTTTTCTCATTGTGTCTGTTTCGGCCATGCTGTTCTCAATCTTGCCTTAAGACCCTCTTCTTCCATTTATGCCTTCACTTATTCACCACTTCTTTTGTGTTCTGGATTTCTATTGTGTGCAAGACATGAACAAAGATCTAAATACTGAGAGGTTCAAACAAGGAATAATCCAATGTCTTGCCTCTTACAGATCTGGTGAAGCATGGAGATCTGGCTACAGTACTCAATGTGCTCTTCATGGCCCTACATTGAAGGTCTTCAGCATGAATTCAATGTTCAGAATAGTAATCTCTTGGGAAGCATAGTATACCAATATTAAATCATTTTGCCTAATTAATAGAATGCACCAGTACTCTTCTTACAGCTCTTAACATTTCCTCACATCTTTAATTACTTCTTATTTACATATGTTAGTTCATCTTTAGACTGCAAGTATGCTGATTCATTTTCGTATCTCCAAAATCAATTATCATTGTGCACATTGGAGATCCTATTATTTAATGAAGGAAAGGATAAGGAAAATGGCTGAATATCAAGTTAAATTCATTGTTAGACATAGCATATTTTAAAATCCTTTTATTCTGCTTAAAAAGCAAGTTTATTTTTCTGTAAATCAATACATAGTAATTATACATGTTTATGAGGTACAGTATGGTATTTCAATATTTACTACTTCAAACTTAATTGTTTCAAAACACACCATTAGCTCCATGTACATATGGAGAAAAGAATGGTTTGTTCAGCAATTGCTGTAAGTAGAGACACATGTCACAGAGAGCACAGTGGGTGCTCCTGAGGATGTCCCCAGGATCTTGAGTCCTCCACTCTACAAATTCAGGAAGAAAAGGTGCCAAATGACAAAAGAGTTTGCTGGTGATCTGATAGCTTATTTCATTTAATCCTTCACAACAAATCTCTAAGAGATGCTCTCTCAGTCTGTACAAATTAAGAACCTGAGATTCTTCAGATTAAGAACCTGCTAAGTTATCATTGGGACTTTTCCTGATTTTAACAGCTGTCATGTGCCTGGGTATCCTGATCCATGCAGATAGATCCACCATTTATTCTGATGGAGTTTTAAAGCATGTGTGAGTCAGCTTTCCATCACTATAAAACATATCTGAGACAATCAACTTATAAAGAGAAAGGGCTATTTTGGCTCACAGTTTTGGAGATCCCAGTCTATGATCAATTGACCCCATAAGCTTTTGGACCTGTTGCAAGGCAGCATATTGTGGTGGAGAGTGCATGGCAAGAGAAAAGATGCTCACCTCATTGTCAGGAAGCAAAAGAGAAAAAGGAAGGGGCAAAGGTCCCACAATTCCTCTGAGCCCTTAGTGACCCAAAGATCTCCCACGAGGCCTCTCCTCTTAAAGTTCCATCACCTCACAGTAAAGCCAAGTTGGGGACCATGGCTTTAACACAGAGGCCTTTAGGGGACACATAAGATCCATAACAACCACATTAAAAAAGCAACAACAAACAAACAAACAAACAAAAAACCTCATGTACTGTTTATTAATTCCTAAAATCTGTGGGAGTTTATTTAAGCTTTCTCTCCGCTTACATTTATAGAACCTGAAAAATGCAATCAGAGGAGTTTCCATGATCAGAATTACATTAGGAAAATAGGCCAAAACCTAATTTCAGGCAATTTTTTAGCAATTTCAAGGATACTCTTCTCATTTAAATGGTAACCGTAATTGTGTTGCAGAGCATTACGGTCTACTATACCTTGTTAAATTTGACAAGCACTTTTCTCATCCAGTAGAGCCTTTTACTTCTACAGAATAGAAATATAGTTTTTGAGTAGTACTGTGATGCAACACAGAACCCACGGGAAGCTTTGCTGAAAGATTCTCTGCCACTTCATAGGGCATGTCAACTCCAAAGAAAAAAAAAGGATACCGTCATAATAATTATTCACAGAGGTGTGCACTAAAGGAACACTAAACAATTGAAGTAGGCTGAGGAATTACAGAGGTGCACCCTGAAACTAACGGTCACCTACTATGTTTCTCTGTCTACGAAGCCTAACCTAGACTGCTTACAGCAATGTAGGTTACCAGCTTTCCACTTCTTTAAATAGCACTTGCAGCGAGTGATGATAAAACAACCCAGGTCACAGTGTGAACAGCCAACAAGAGAATCATTTAAACAAATGGATTTGTAAAACATGATTGTTTTAAGCCTGTCCATGTCAGGACTGCAATTTGAATTAAACATAAGGTGACTTCTTTCACTGAATCAATAAGTGCAAATAACATTGCTTCCAACCATGTTTTATTTCACAGACGAAAATGGTTCTTAACAGCTTTCTGAAGGCTATGCTTCAGCCACCTGCTGTTAAAGTTGTTGGCTTTTTCTTACAAAATTTGTTCTTTTGCAACATTAAAACAGACAGGCTTACAATCGTTCCGTTTGGGACTAGGGCCTGGGGATGTTTGAAAGGCAATTTTCTTAATGAGCACCCTAACTTCCTGCACCCTTCCTACTGGCAAATCAGAACAATAGGGGGAGCACCGGGGTTTGCCTAGAGCTGGTCTTTCTCAGATTCTTAGGAGGATTGGCTGACTTGAAACTAGAAGTAATTTCTACTACTTTTGTAAAAAGGAGTCTTCCTGTGTGTATTTTTTGCTTCTAAAAAGTTGGTTTAACTGGCAAATAATAGATTTCACCCTAGTCTTGGTTAGTGAAAAATTAAGAACCTGGATTACATCTACTTTATTGTTGTCTACTCCATTTATTAAAATAAGATAGAGATTATTGTGAGTTTTTTTAATTCATCCAGTTATTGAGAAGAAAAATAGTCTTTAGTTAATAATGCTGAATAATTCCAGAAGCGCAATCTGGGAGAGGGAAGATTACCTTATCAAAATTGTTAGTCTGCTTAGAAAAAATCATAGAAATAGCTGATTTTTTTATTCTATTCTAATACCCTATTCCCTTTTCTCAAAATTCTAAACTGAATGCCAAAAATGTTGGGATCAATGGCCCAGTAGAATCTCAAAGTCAAAACAAGTCAAAACATACAACAGAAAAACCCAACAGACTTAGAGAAAATATTTCTTAAAAATTAATGCTTATTTGCAATGGACCATTCTCCTAGTACTATGTATGGTCTGGAAAGTAACATGTGCTTTGTATAGCATAGAAATGGAATTTAGGCTGAAAAAAATGAGTGAGATGATGAAAATGTCAAAGTACTCAAGAACTAAAACTAACATCAACTTCATAAATATTTCATGAAAGTTGAGTATATTTTAATAAAATGTTTTATTTTTAAAAAAGTTGAAAAGTTTATATAGTAACATTTTAAAAAAAAATAAGCATATCACTTCCCCTAAAATAAATAAACTCAACTGTCTAACCTAAAATTAAATTTATTTTGGACATATGAAATATATATATATATATATGTATGTGTGTATATATAAATATGTGTTCATACACACATACGAAAAATTTGTGACTTGATAAGACAAATTCTAATATGGGTGCCACAATATTCCTTCCCTCCAGCATTCATGTCTTGAATTCTACTTTCCTTGAATTGGTATGGGACTTGTGAATTCTTTCTGGCAATAGAAAATGGTGAAGGTGAAAGGATTTTTAAAGATGAATAAAGTTCCCAGTTTAGTTCCCAATTTGGTATTAATCAAAACGGATATTTTCCTCAGACTGAATCAGATGAAATGCCTTGAAAGAGGTTTTGGTTCCCTTCAGGTAACAGTCTCATCTTGCAGGCTTGAGGGTACAAGTGGCCCCATTGGCCTGTGTCAAAGCACCATGGACAGTTTCTAGAACCTAAGATTGGGTCACAAGCAAACCCAGTAAAAATCTGGAGCCCTCATACAGCTACAGGGAAAATGAGTTCTGCCAACAACTGGAATGATCTGGGAAGTGGATTCTTACCAGTTAACCTACTAGTTGAAGAAGTAGTCTGGTCAAAATCTGGATGACAGTTTACAGAACACTAAGCAGTAACAAGGACACTAAACTGTTTCCAAAGTCACAACCCACAGAAACTATACAATAATAAATGTACATTACCCTTAGTCACTAAGATTATATTAATTTATTATACAACAATGAAAAACAAAGACTTTCATACACCTGCCTGACTATCCTTATATCATCCTCTACCATATCTCCCTGCAACATACGCGAGCATGCACATGCGCACGTACACACACACACACACACACATCCCAGAATTTAAACGCCTCATGGTGGTTTTAATTAGTGCTAGAAACTGTGGAAGGTAACAACCACAGCCATACAATTTAAGGATAAAATAAGGAGATGGAACCTTAAGGAGATGGTAATGTTAACCATCCTGATTTGATGAGTATATATTATATGTACTGAAATATCAAACAGTACTTAATAAATATGCACAACCTTTACAAGTTAATCAAAATATTTTTAAATGTTTAAGGATATGGAAATGTTAACTATCCTGATTTGATCATTATACTCTGTGTACATGTATCAAATTATAACACCACTCCATAAATTTGTATAATTAAAATAATAATAATTAACACTTTTTACAAATTTCCTCCCATATTTTGATAGAACATTAAAAGGCCATTTTTAGCTATTCTTCCTTTGAAGGAAGTATAATGACAATGGACAAAAAGGAAAGATTTAAACACAGCTCTTAATATAGATGGCTAGGTGCTAAAGTGAAGGACCAATGCGGGGGTGTGGAGTGGTGTGGGAAACCACTTTGTCACCATGGCAGCCAGTAGCCATACCAAATTTAACAATAATTGGACTGCCCTGTGACACTTGCTTATCCCTCAAGCTTCAAAGATAGTCCCTACGATGGCAGACGACGAGATCTGGAAAGAGAACTCACCATGAAAGAGAAGAACTCACCACGTAACTCAATCTCAGTCTGGACCAAAATGGAAAGTTGGCCCTTGCTAAAGAAGCTTCACACAACCTGTGACGAAAGTGCCATGCAGAGGGTAGCACCTGGGATGACCCACGGTTCTAGGTGCTACCACATTCTTTATAGTATGATGGTTTACCTGTGCTCCAGGTAAGGCTTGAAAGGGAATTTCAGCAGCCTCTGTATGATTTGGGATCCAAGGAGAATCTGTACCACTATTTTGAAATGAGTACCACGTCTCGCTTTCCTTAGGAGAGAGACACAGATGGGAACAGAGGGAGAACTAGCTAGCTAGATGGCGAGATCTAACTGGGACTTGGCAACCCCAGCCAGGAGGTCTCTCCATTCCTCTTTGTTCTCATCTACTACACTCCATACTGTCTTTCCTGCTCCAGAGTCACCAGCCTCCTTACTGCTATTGGAACAAGCTAGACATGGTCCGATTGAAGCTTTTCCTCATCTCATGCTCTTTCTTTTCCTATCTTTACAACACTGTTGCTCAATACCTTCCAGGTTTTGCTCAAAATTTACCCTCTTGATGAGGCCAACCCCCAATCATAACACTTGCAGCTCCCTTTCCTACTTTACTCTTCTCTGAAATACTAACTACCATCTGACACAATACTTTTTGTTGTTGTTATTGTTGTTTATTATCTTTCAAATATAAACATCCTGACTACAAATGATGTTTGTCTTTTTTGTTCACTGATGTTCCCTGTATCGTAGAAGGGACTCAAAAAATATATATTGAATGAAATAATGACTTGGAGCTTAAGGGGGAATAAAAAAAAAAACACCTAGATAACATAGTGCATAGCCAGAAATAATGGGAAAAAACATGTTATTGTTGAAATGCTTTAAAATATCCCTCCAGAATATGATTATTAAGAACAAACATTGCATAGACTAGTAGGGACTCCAATAGATCAGGTGGCTATTCCAAAGAAAAACACATATATGGATCACTGGTGTTTCTGAGTGGGAAAAAACAATAATAAAATAAAACAGGAGAAACTGTTCCTATATGAAACCCAATACTAGCTAAAGGGTTTCCTATGTTCTACAAGTATCCTCTGGAATATAATTCAAGGATTAAAAAAATCAATTTAGTCACAAAAGGAGTTTTTAATCTCATCACAAGCTTTTCTCCACAAAACAAAATCTCAGTAATGGTGCCCTCTATAGAATTTTAATGAGAAAAAATTTATTGCCACAAATTACAGGCTGAGCTAACTTGTGATTCATGTGACTTGGTACCTAAAGGAAAATTATCACATAGGAAAGTTCTCATTAATATTTATCCACTGTTCATTAGTAAATTACCAAAAAAATATATTACATGAATGAGGTTTGTTAGATAAAGAGTTCAAAATAATGGAATGCTGTGATATAAAAGGAACAGGGGAAAACATTGAAACCATTTAAACCTGCAGTTAAGTATAATGAAATGTGGTTAATGTGGTTATCAAACACAATCCATGTGTTGCAAATATTTATTTAAAGAAAGTATAAGTAAACAATGACAATTGTACAATAAATTTAAAATTGTATTAATAAAACAAGAAAGCAACAACCAGTTAAAATGTGCTAATGCTATTATCTTTAAAAGAGTGTAATCCATATGTGTTTGGCTCTGGAAATGAAATATTACATCTAACTAGTTGCAGTAGTGTTTTGCTAGATTCAAACAGCAACTCTTTATTCCCGAACTCACACCAGCCGTATACAAACACGTTCTGGGGAAATCCACGTTCTCTGCCAAATTCACGTTCTCTGCCCAAATCCACCTCCACTGGGCATCTGTCTCCCAAAATATACTGTCTAAATCCCGTGAGAACTCAAGGGGAACTCAGGCAGCAGGATACGCCCTATTCCCAGCAGGAATAATCTTAAACCTTAAACCTGGAACCTAAACTGGGAACGCCCTAAACCCGATTATGTTAAACCGGGAACACCCTAATCCGCCCTGGTCCTTGAGCAAGGTCAACTACATTCAATGTCACTGCAAAATGTCAGCAACATGGGGTACACTGGCAAGGAAATTTGTCATACCTACTTGGCTAATGGCTCCCAGCATCTCCCCCCTTCTGATTAATTAAACAACAAACAATGTGGCTTAAGGACCGTGTCTGGTAGGTTGTCCAATTCAACATATGGTTCTTACCCGTCATCGGAAAACTGACCTTTAGGCGTCAGCCTCCTGTCTTAGGTTGATACCACTGCAATTGAAATTGACGCCTAAAGGTCAGTTTTCCGATGACGGGTAAGAACCATATGTTGAATTGGACAACCTACCAGGCACGGTCCTTAAGCCACATTGCTTGTTTAATTAATCAGAAGGGGGGAGATGCTGGGAGCCATTAGCCAAGTAGGTATGACAATTTCCTTGCCAGCGTACCCCATGTTGCAGTGACATTGAATGTAGGTGACCTTGCTCAAGGACCAAGGCGGATTAGGGCGTTCCGGGTTTAGGTTCCAGGTTTAAGGTTTAAGATTATTCCTGCTGGGAATAGGGCGTGTCCTGCTGCCTGAGTTCCCCTTGAGTTCTCACGGGATTCAGACAGTATATTTTGGAGATAGAAGCCCAGTGGAGGTGAATTTGGGAGAGAACGTGGATTTGGGCAGAGAACGTGGATTTCCCCAGAACGTGATTGTAGACGGCTGGTGTGAGTTCGGGAATAAAGAGTTGCTGTTTGAATCTACAAGCTGTGTGGTGGCTCGTGATTGTGTGCCCAGCCAGACTGCGGCAGTGTTTAATAAACAAAGGTAATGAATGAGAGAATTAAAAATGTGATGAAACCTTTCCAATTAATTAGGTATTAATTAGTGGAAAAAAACAGTTTATACAGTAGAATACATGAATCTAAGAAGCCATTCGTGGATACATATTAAAGTGAAAAATGGAGTCACGTGACAGAACAAGACTACATATATTAGTTATGACAACAAATTTGAAACTTGAATTGGTTAACTTTCTTAATAAAATAGGAAAATCATGAGATTCAGATCAAAAACAATCAACCAAATCTAATGCATGGCATCAAAAATGACATAAGCCAAAAAGAAAATGATTCAGAAATCTTGAAAACAAAAGGGTTAACATAGATATTAAAGAAAAATCAAGCAAAAAAACAAAGTAGATGTTCCAACAAAGAAAAATCCATATCCAGATTGCTTTACTAGTATTTTCTTTCAAACATTTAAAAAAAAATTAATCCAGTTTGACACAAAATCTTCTAGAAAACATGAGTGGAGAGAATGCTTACCAACTCATTTTATGAGGCTGAGATTACCCTGATACCAACAAGCACTGTACTGAAATAAAACTATAGATGCATATCCCTCAGGAACCTATACAGAAAATTCCCACAAAATACCAGCCAGCCAAATTCAGCAATATAAAATGTTGGAATATAAAATAAAAACTGTAAGGAATACAAAAAGAAAAAAAAAGTTTAGGGAAGCAAAATTAACTTTTTTTAAATTCAAAAGTGGTTTTATGTGAATATATGAGTGAAAAATAATAATAATAAAAAAGAGGGAGCAGGTCCAGCAAAAAATTATGGTCAATGAGGAAATAAACCTACATTTGAAGACAAAATTCATGTATCACAATGTATGTGTGTATTTCAATTAAATACATAAATATGATCAAAATTAAATCAAGAGCAACTAGAAAAATGAGCAGGATAACAACTATGCTAGATATTGTAAAATAAAGAATCTCTCTAAAATAAATGCAAAAGGGAAATTGTTGCATTACTAATCTCCATTTCTAATATCCATGCTTTATATTACTGGTCTGTAATAGGGAAATATTGGAGAATATTCTTAAATAACTAGAAGGAAAATAAAACCTACAAAGCCCAAGAAATTTCCCAATACTGTTGTGTTATATTGAAGAATTAAAGTACAAGTCTGACTAAAAAATTGTTTTAATGAAAACTATTTAAAGTCGGACTTAAAAACATCAGGAATTAAAAAGTACTATAATAATACTATTTTGTAAAAATTAAAATAATGATATACTTGTTTATTAATAATGGAATTGATTTAAAAAATAAATTTCAAAACAGTGTTTTATGGGTGGGAAAAAGAGATGGGATTATTTTGAACACATATATATCACTATAAACATGTTTATGTATACTAGAATTATAGGTTCATTATTTAATAAATAAACACATTAAACCATGAATAAAATAAACTCTTCACTCCTGGTTAATGATTTGGGGGAAAAGATAAAATAATTTCTTCATAGTAAACATAAAAATTAAAATATAAATTGATAAAAGAAAGAGAAACAGCAAAGGAAACAATCAATAAGGTGAAGAGAGAGCTACAGAATGGGAGAAAATCTTTAACACATGCACTCCAGATAGAGCACTAATCTCCAGGATATATAAAGAACTCAAAAAAAAAAAAAAAAAAACCCAAAAAAACTTAATACCAAAAACAAAACAAAACAAATAACCCGGGATCCAAGATGGTGGGATAGAGGGAGGCTGCATTCTATGTTGCTCCTTGACCTGGGATTCAAGTAGAGGGAATACTGTTTCTCTGCAACCCAACAGCTGCTCCCACGCAGAAATCCTGGCCCCCATGCCACACAGGTCCCCAGGTCTCAGCATCAGCACAGGATGCCCTGCCACTCGTCCACACAGGACCTCTGGCTGCCTTGCCTGAGCAGGACCACCCTCATCAGCGCCCATGCTGCCCACCTACAGGACCTCCAGCCACCACTCTGTGTGGACCTCCATCTACCAACATGGGGTTCCATTCTGGGACACTGAAACCACTGCCGTAGTGGTACACGTGGTAGCCTGCACCTGGGGACACCAGACAGGGAGACAGCTGCCAGTCACAATACTGCACACCGCAGAGCTGCATCTCTGAAAACACCACCCAATGCCACACCTGGCCTGACCTGATTTGACACCCATCTCTGAAAACAGCTGCCTCCATCTTGGGACAGCTTTGTTGCCATCTTAAGTTGGGGCAATTCCAAGCTTGGGACACTGACTAGGGCCTAGAAGCAAAATCAAGGTGCCTAAAGTCCCCAATTCCCCTATATCCCCCGAAGCCACTAACCCAACACAGTGCTTGTGGCCACACAGCCAGCTGGTCCGTAGCTTGAAAAGCCTGGCCCTGAACTGACCAATACAAAACAGCTCTCTGTGACAGGTGCGCAGGCCCCAGACTGCAGCCCACAAGACCCCCAGAGAGAAAGGCTCCTGACTGGGAAGTAGAAAGGGGGGGGGTGAGTGAGATACAGTTTAAAGACTAAATTAGAGACCAGGAATTATGAGGTCTACAGGCGATATAAGGAGATAAGACCAGGTGCCTACATCACACAAGCAGGCCCCAAAGGGTGCAGTATCCCATCAGGGATCTGCAGGAGCTCTGTCCCCAAGACCAACCCTCCCACCCTAATAACCTTCACCATCCCTATTGAGACATTTATGGTTTAGTCACAATATACAGCAATGGTGAGTTCAACTATTATCTACTATATAAACAGTAGGTTTGCAAAAGGGTCTACAGTTTCTGATGATGGACAAAGAAAGAACCAGGTGTGGGGTGTAGGATGAGATGTTAAGGAGGTAGGAGTGAGAATATAGCATTATTGGATCTTAGGAAGCATGAAAAAGGAATCTAATGAAGTTGGGTAGTAGCAGGGGAAAAGAGAGAAAGTGATTTTCGGGAGACAAGTGGGAAGACAGTAGAGAGAGTACAAAAACAAACAAAAATTAAGAAATAAAAAATGTAAAAACAGGAGATAAAAGAATGTTTAACACAACTGTAATACAGTATTCAGACATCCTGGTCCTCAGTATCAAATTCATGAAAAGTACTTGGTTTTACAAATGTTGGGGATGTGAGGGTGGGAGGAGAGAGAGAGGAAAACAAAAGGAGAGAAAAGAAAAAAATCTCGAAGGAAAATACAAGGATTATTTTTGTTGGAGTTCAGTGTCTTTCCTGTTTCCCTTCTCATCCAATAGGTGGGGTTGTCTGTTGTTTGCTGGTATCTCCACCCTTGGGATGGTGAAGGTTATACAAGGGAAGAAAATGCCCCAAACAAAGCAAGATATGACATTATTAGAATCCATGGCCAGCAGAGCAGAAGAAATGACAGAGAAGGAGTTCAGGATGTACATAATTAAAACGTTTTGTGAATTAATGGATGATATAAGAGAACAAATACAGGCAGCAAAAGATCATTTTGATAAAGAACTACATAAGCAAATACAAGAAGCAAAAGATTACTTCAATAGGGAGAGAGAGGTTCTGAAAAACAAAAATCAAACAGAAATGAAGGAAACAATAAACCAAATTTAAAACTCAGTAAAAAGCACCACCAACAGATTAGATCACTTGGAAGACAGAAGCGCAGACAATGAAGTCAAAATGAAGTCAAACTACAAAGCATCTTCTTAGCAAAAGATACAATCGGTGAGGTAAAGAGAGAGCCTATGAGAGAATAGCAGAAAATGTTTACCACACACACACATCAGATAGATCACTCATCTCTAGGATACATAAATAACTCAAATAACTTAACACTAAAGAAACAAATAACCCTATCAATAAATGGGCTAATGAACTTAACAGACACTTCTCAGAAGATGACATACAATCAATCAACAAATATATGAAAAAATGTTCAACATCTCTAGCAATTAGAGAAATGCAAATCAAAACTACTCTAAGATTTCATCTCACTCCAGTCAGAATGGCTGCTATGAAGAACACACACAACAATAAGTGTTGATGAGGAAGTGGGGGGAAAGGCACACTTATACCCTGCTGATGGGACTGCAAGTTGGTGCAACTAATCTGGAAAGCAGTATGGAGATTCCTTGGAAAACTTAGAATGGAACCACCATTTGACCCAGCTATCCCACTCCTTTGTTTATAACCAAAGGTTTTAAAAACAGCATACTACAGTGATGCAGCCACACCAATGTTTATAGAAGCACAATTCACAATAGCTAAATTGTGGAACCAACCTAGATGCCCTTCAATAGATGAATGGATAAAGAAACTGTGATATATATACATAATGGAATATTACTCAGCATTAAAATAGAATAAAATCATGGCATTTTCAGTTAAATGGATGGAGGTGGTGAATATCATGCTAAATGAATAAGCCAATCCCAGAAAACCAAAAGCCGAATGTTTTCTCTGATATGTGGATGCTGATCCATAATGGAGGTGGGGGTAGAATGGGAGGAATGGAGGAACTTTGGGTAGGGCAATGGGGAGGGAGGGGAAGGGAAAGAAGTTTGGGGTTAGGAAAGATGCTGGAATGAGATGGATATCAATAACCTAAGAACATGTATAAAGACATGAATGGTGTGACTCTACTTTGTGTACAACCAGAAAAATGAAAAATTGTGCTCTATATGTATACTATGAATTGACATACATTCTGCTGTCATGTATAACAAATTAGAATGAATAAATGAATTTTAAAAATAACCAAACCAATAAATGGGCTAAGGAACTGAACAGAAACTTCACAGAAGAAGAAATAACAATGGATCAACAAACATATTAAAAATATTCATTATTTCTAGCAGTTAGAGAAATGCAAATCAAAACTACTCTGATGGGCTGGGGATGTGGCTCAAGCGGTAGCGTGCTCGCCTGGCATGCGTGCGGCCCGGGTTCGATCCTCAGCACCACATACAAACAAAGATGTTGTGTCCGTCGAAAACTGAAAAATAAATATTAAAAAATTAAAAAAAAAAAACTACTCTGAGATTTCATCTCACTCCAGTCAGAATGGCAATTATCAAGAATAAAAGCAATAATAAGCGTTGGAGAGGATGTGGGGGAAAAGGTACACTCATACATCGCTGGTGCGACTGCAAATTGGTGCAACCACTCTGGAAAGCAGTATGGGGATTCCTCAGAAAACTCTGAATGAAACCACCGTTTGGCCCAGTTATCTCATTCCTTGGTTTATGCCCAAAGGACTTAAAAACAGTATACTACAGTGATGCAGCCATATCAATGTTTATAGCAGCTCAATTTCACAATAGCTAAACTATGGAGCCAACCTAGATGCCCTTCAACAGATGTATTGATAAAGAAAATGTGATACATATACACAATGGAATATTACTCAGCCTTAAAGAAGAATGAAATTATGGCATTTGCAGGTAAATAGATGGAGCTGGAGAATATCATGCTAAGCGAAAAAAGCCAAACCCAAAAAAACAAAGCCCAAATATTTTCTCTGATAAGCTGATTCTTATCCATAATGTGGGTGAGTAGGGAAGAATGAAGGAATTTTGGATTGTGCAGAAACAGTAATGTATGATTACACAACTGGTGTGACTCTATATCAAATACAGCCAGAGGAATTAGAGTTGTGCTCCACTTAAGTACAATGTGTCAAAATTCATTCTACTGTCATGTATAACTAATTAGAACAAATTTAAAAAAATAAAAATTAAAAAAGAGAGAGAGAGAGAGAGAAGAAGCCCTGAGCTGTGGCACATGCCTATAATCCTAGTGGCTCAGGAGGCTGAAGCAGGAGGATCATGAATTCAAAGCCAGCCTCAGCAATTTAGTGAGGTCCTAAGCAACTTAGCAAGACCCTGTCTCTGAATAAAATATTAAAAAGGGTTGGGAACATGCTTCAGTGATTAAGTGTCCCTGGATTCAAGAAAAATAAAAAAAATAAAAATAAAAATATAAAGGTAGCCTTTTAAAGAATTAATTTTAAAGGCAGTAACTATTATTAGTAACAAATAACATTACGTTTCATAACCTTTACTAACGTGTTACATTCATAAAGAAAAGGCAAATTGTAACTTGATAGAAATATTTACAATCTATGAGACAAATTACAAAATGGAGCTCATTCAAAAGAACAGAAATAAGACATGAATCCCAACACTGGGAACACTACTTGGCAAAATGTATTGACAGTAAATTCACAAAAAAAGAAATACAAATTGTAAGTTAGTATTTGGAAAACATTTATACTCAGTGGCATTCAACATGATGCAAGATCAGACAGCCCCTGGCATATTTATAAAAGTAGTAACTCTCCACATTTCTCTTTCCTATCACAAATTGTAAATACTACTATTTTCCTGTGACAAAACAGTATTTTTTTAGCAGGAATATTTGAACATGGCTTTTGGAAATAAAATACTTACATGTATTACACCCTCCCTTATAAATTAATTTCTCTGCCACAATAAACAGTGCCAATAAGAACTATGTAAGAAAAGTTTAAGACAGAAAATAATATGAGATAGAATTTTACCGTAGGATATAATTTTGTTTATTTTTTTCCTGATATTTTATGAGATCTAGTTAATACATATCTTGATGTGTGTGTGTGTGCACATATACTTTCCAAGGTTCTTTAAAGTATGATTTATTATACTTTTTAATGTTAAAATAAAATACAATTGCAAATTAATCAGGGCCGTGTGATGATGAACTGATAATGATCATGTGGGACAAACTGAAAAATATTTTTGTTGCTGTGGTTCTTTAAAGCTTTATTAAGAAATACCTTTATTATAAAATAGTAAACTCAATTCAACATTTCTAATGCTAAACCATAACTATCTGCCGTAACATGTTTTTATGTGAATTTTATTTCATATGTCAATTTTAAAATCCAGGTAGCAATTTGTCCCCATTGAACAAAGCAGAATAGAAGATATTGCCTAAACAGACTACTTACGGATTCTCATGTTCATGGGAGCCAAGTGCCAGGTCTATTTATTACAGATGGTTGCCAAACATTTTTTCTGAATCTCTCATGCTCTTATGCTTGATCTGAACCATCAGCCAACACAGTGAGGTTTTCTGTACCTAGTCATTAGGAAACAGCTGCTGGAGTGTTAGCATCAAGAGAAATAGAGTGATTCAAGAACAGATTTAAAACACTGTTTTCAAGGAGCATTTCTACCATCTGGACAGATTTTCTATGTCCACCAATCTGAAGATGAGTGCTGGGACCATTATCAAAATTTTTTCATAACTTTATATTTATATTATTTATTGCCTATTTGACTAAAAATGAATATCATCTCCAAGATATTATCCTGTCCTGGATACTGGACAGTGCTTAGCCTATGACAGGAACTCAATTTTTATTGAATGAAGGAATTTTCAGTTTCAGTATGGAAAAATTATTTATTTGTGTATAATATATCACAGGAAGGTGAGAAGCCTTTGAAAACTGAGCCACCGTGATACAGGTTACTGATTGGAATTTAATAGATTGTTTAACTAGATGCAGCTTAGATTGCTGAGTAAGTTGTTTCTGGCTATTTCCGTTTATTCCACAGACGGTTGCTCCGCCTGCTACTGGTGCACTTGACATAATTGATACTGGTGGTAATGCCAGGACACCAGACCTAAACCATGTAGGTCAATAAAAAGCTTTGGAAAAGTTTCTTCATGGTCCACAGATTATTTTTCCTTATTAAAAATTCCAATAAAGTCCAGTCATTTCACTTGACTTGAGATGTCCCACAAAACAACTTTTCATGACAATGTTTGGGAAACTCATGAAACATAACTTCATCTCAGAGAGACTCAATTCACATTAATATTCAAAAGGTCTTGAGAAACCAAGAAGAAGCTGATTTTTAATGTTTGTTAACTTCAAATTACCCAAAAACATTTAAATATCACACATTTTCCTTTTCTTGCCAACTCTCTTGAAACCTCAAGATTGCTGGTAAATATTCTCTGGCCATCCTAGAATAGGCAGCCTTTTGATTATTTCAAAGAATGTTCAAACATAATAAGAATATTCCATAAGCAAGTCAAAAGCATTGAAAACTTGATAAAATCGAGGTAGATTTAATTGTAGTAACAATGTATAGGATATATTTAATAAAGAGCATATTTAATGAAAAAGATACTTGCCTTTTGATGAGCGTCATTGAAACATTTTCTAAATTTGACAATATAAAGAAAACTTTCAATAAATTATAATAAGTAGAAGTAAAATAGCCATAATTTATAACATGAAACAGAACTATAAATTAGTGACAAAAAATTGCAAGAGGAAAAAAATGCTTTGACCTGAAATTAAAAAAAAAAAGAAAACATTTAAGGATTCTTAAATCAAAAAATAAACCAAAATAGGGCTGGGATATAGCTCAGAGTGCTTGCCTTGCATGCACAAAGCCCTCGGTTCGATCCCCACCACCACAAATAAATAAGCCAAAATAAAGGTAATAGAATATGGAAAATGACTAAAGTTGACTCAAAAGAAAATGCAGTCTTTAATAAGTTAAATAAAAAGACATATATAATTCACATGAATTATATGTATATTTAACTCATCTGTGTACATGATTTAAGTGTTCCACACAAAGAATTTGCAGAAGAACAAGCAAAATAAATCAAAGACAGTGGCAAAAGAGAACAACTATGAAAGCAGGAAATAATAACAAACTAAGGAACAAAATCATAATTTTATTCTTTGGGGAATAAAAAGCAAGAAAGAGGTATGAAAAAAAACTTAAAATCCAGCAAAAAAAAAAATCACAAAATCAGAATTGCTAATGAGAATGAATCATAGATAAAAAGGAAAATAAGATAATCATCAGAAACTGTAGCAACCCTGTAGAAGTATATTTTTCAAAACATGAAGGAAGTGTATGATGGTTCAGTAAGATAGAAGTTACCAGAAAAGAGAATAACAATCAGATTGAACGAGTACTTTTTTGCTAGTTACTCTAGGGTTAAAGGCATGTTATATATTTCATGATATGATCTGGATGATTTTCAAAATGAGGGTAGTGGAAGGGATGATGGGAAGAGTTTCATCAACTGGTGTGATGTTATACTTTGGTAGGGGGAATAAGTTGTAGTGTCCTATGACATAGAGGTGCATAGAATTAACAATAATGCATTCCATAGGTATCTATCTCAAAAAAGTTAGAGGAGAGGATTTTCTTCACAATGTTTTTTAACTTCAAATTATCCAAAAACATTTAAATTTTATCACACATTTTCTTTTTCTTGCAAAGAAACAATAAAAGCTTAAGACAATGCTATGTTAATCACCCTGAGTTGATCACTTCATACATGAATCCAAACATCATATTACAAATATGAGAACTATTGTGTGTTAACACAAAAGGAAAATATAAAAGTAAGGTTGCAAAATGATTGCCAAATTAAATATCAAAATGATGATATGCCAAATTTTGAAAAATAACTGATAAAAAATTGAAAAATATTTGATAACTCATAAATTAATAAAGAATACCATCTCATCAGAGCACTTTAAAATCATAATTGAACTACTCCTAGACAATGTGTTAGTCTGCATGGGCAGGCAAGAGAGTTATATTAGATATCATTTGAAAATACTCATAGTGTGGTATCTTTGCTACCTTAACCAAGTGACCTAACACCACCTCAAATTTCCTTCCTTCAGCACATTTCCTGATCTTCCCAGAGCACTCTTCTTCCTCTCTGTGTCAGCATCAATTTTAAGCACTATACCTCTGCACTGCAATTATATGTTTAGATGTGTGTCTCAGTCACTATCCCTTTAAGTCAGTGCCTCTCTTAGTGTATTCTGTATCTTAGGGACTGGCCGCAACATCTGACTCATTGAAAAAATTCAATAAATGAATAATGAATTCATGCATTCATTCACCAAACACCTTTTAAAATATTTATTTTAAACAGCTTTTATTGAAATGTAGCTGAGAGACAAAAACTTACACATATTTAATGTATAATTTGATGAATTTGGACACATGCAAAAACCCATCATCCACACAGTCCTAAACAGATCCAACACATATGAAAGTTCTTTGTCCCTTTGTTTTATTTTTTTGTGATCTCTCCTTCAAATTCTGCAGTGCACAACACCATGTTGTTTACCAGCTACCCTTGTTATATGGTAAATCTCTATAACACAGTCACCTAGCAGAGCTGACACTTTATACCCATGGAACATGCCCTTGCCTTGTCCCCATCTCCTGGTTACCACTATTGTCTTCTCTGCTTCCATGAGTTGGGCTGGGCTACTTAAGATTCCTCATAAAAGAGGACTCATGCAGTGCATGTCCTTCTGTGACTGGCTTATTTCACTTACCAAATCTTTTCTAGGTTACCTACACCACTGGCAACCACAAACACCTTTGGAACAGTGAGTCCTTGGTGAAAGACCACAAGCAGGGTCCTCAGTCCACAAATTCCTGGGCAGCTCTCCTGCATCCGAAGCTGGTGATTAGTTAGTTCTGTTACAGTTCTTCCGGTTCCAAAGCAAGGAAACTGCTGTGTGTGGGATGGTGGTCACTTGGTAAAAAATGTTCAGTTATCTGAATAAGGATGACGAATGGAATTCTAAGAAAATTGGAAAAGTGTCACATCTACAAGAGGGAGAAGAGCATGATCTAGCTCAATGTCAAAAATCTCCCCAAGAAGAGCCAGTGCCTCTGCAGGTAAAAGGAATCCTCGGCAGGAATCCCCTCAGGACTGAAGATGCTTATTTGTGGAGCAGAGGGTTTGCCTTTTTGCATATTGACTAAAGTGCCATATATTTCTGAGTTTATCAGAAAAGATTTCATGTAAATACTCTCTGGTCATCCTAGAATAGGCAGCCTTTTGATTATTTCAAAGAATGTTCAAACATAATAAGAATATACCATAAGCAAGTCAGAAGCAAATGTGTAATGCTTTTCTAATATTATTTAAATCACCCTAATATAATTCCTCAGAAGTTTAATATTTAAATGAAGATAAAATAAAACACCATTATCAGTCTGTTAGGAAGAGGGGCATCCCAAAGGTCTAATTTGCTTTCCCAGGAGAGGAATTTCTAAGGAGTAAACCATATAACTCCCTCTGCCCTTCAGCTACTATTCCTGCTAGCACAATTACTGGGACTGATTTAGGGAAATGTATTACCTGGATGGTGTACAGATTGAGTAAGTTTCTCAAAGTCCATAGCCTCTGTTTTGAAGAATGTCACTGATCCATCAAACTCCCATGTGCAAATGGTCCAATGTCCTTCCTAATTGGGGACCTTCTACTTGCAATAGAGCTGCATGTGATTCATTAGGGAAAAGGCAAAGTCCTAGGAGAAATGTTCTTTCTAAAGTTCTGCTTAAAAAGCTGGAGCTGAGCCCAAAGCCTCACTATTATTCTAAGTGAGAGCAACACAGGGTAGCCATCAATCTTGAGAGTACAGAGCTATTGAAGCTAGCCAGGAAGTGGATTCCAGCTTCTGAACAAAATGGCGTTTCCAGGAAGATCCACTCAAGTTTCTGTACCCTTCTCTTCCTTTTATTCTTCAATTCCCATCATCTCGAGTTTATCAGAAAATCCTTCAAAAAAATCAAATATGTAACACTTTTATTATATTATTTAAATCATTCTAATATATTACTTAGATAGAATTTTAATTTTTAAATGAAGTAAAAATAATGCTAATATAGAAATATATTGCATCTGAATAGTCACAGTTCTGATATGAAAAAATGCTCACTAAATATTTGTTGAATGAATATTAATTTGTTGTGAAATCAGCTGAGCCCTTCATTCAGCCTTTAAAAAGTAAACAAAAATAAATTTCTCTAAACTTGCTTGATATTTAAATGTTATCTTGGTTTATTTGCATGTGAACAAAGTAGATAATGAGTGTGACATTTGTTATCTCCCAACTAAGCCTGATTTGTAGGGCAAGTTGCCCAGTGACTACTTCCTTTCATTTTGAGAATTAATCCAAGGAAGCTGCCACCAGGAAGCACAGCTGAGGGTAGCATAAGAATATTACCATCTGACCCTGTCTCCATACAAGGTTAATGGAAAGAGATCTGAAAATATACCGTCCATTCCTGGAGTTTGATTTTTTCCCATAGAAAATAAACTAATTATTAAAATGTCAAAAGTATCTAAAAACACACTATATGCTTTTATACCTCACATTAAAAAAATACTGTTTGATGAATTGAACAAATATGTTATATGCATGTACAGAAATGTTACAATAAATCCCACTATTAGGTAAAATTCTAATGCACCAATAAAATATTTTTAAAAAAAGAAAACATTATTTGAAGGAAAATGAATATCAAAGTTTAAAATTATCATTTTGAAGCTTACATTAGGGCTAAAACTGTCTACAGTGTGCCATAAACTAAGATTACTCTGGAATTCTAGAAGTTCCAGCTTGTCCCAACTCTGGTTGAAATTCTCCTCTCCACCAATTACAGAAAACTCTTATTCTGCTTAGTGTACAAGATTTGTTGTAGGACATTCCCTGGGTACTGAAGTATATGATTTATCAGTTCAGTCTACTCTAAATTTTTATGAATTCCAGATTCTGTTCAACTAATCAGATGCCAGTGAGACTCTTGCTTGGCAGCTCATTTAATTACAATGCAGACTTTATTGCAGGGTTCCAGTTTGTCCCTCAGCTGGTGAATAGGCTTGGAGTCACCTTGACACTAAGAATAAAATCTCTTCTCTACATACATTGAGTTTCGCCTGGCAAAAGCTAAGCAAGCAACATGTAAAGACCACACCACCAAGTGCCTTTGTTTTGCATGGGCCTCATTTTCCTCACTCAGGGTTCCATGGACTGCATCCAGACATGATGAATTCTTGGCCTCTCTACTCTTTGTTGACCTTTCCTGTCTGATCAGGGTTCTGACTTGATTACTCAACAAACATTCAGAAATCATCAAAGGGTCATCGCAGTTTTTACTCTAGACCTTTTAAACATTTGGCAATTTGTACATTTTTAACATTTTGACATTTTTAGCAACAACAACAACAAAAAAAAAACCACGGTTTTATGCAAATAGTTCTCTCATTGAATGGGAAGCTTTTTTAAAAAAGATGGACAAGTAAAAGAGCTCATATCTGAAAAATATGCTTATATTCTTAGTCCATTCTGTGCTGCTATAACAATATCTAAAGATGGGTAATTTGTAAAGAATCAAATATATTTTTCATAGTTCTGTAGGTTGGGAAGTTCAAGATCCTGGGGCTGACAACTGGTGATGTTATGGTTTAGATATTAGGTGTCTCCCAAAACGTCATGTGAGACAATGCAAAAAACTTTAGAGGTGAAATGATTGGGTTATGGGAATCTTAACCTAATCTGTGCGTTGATCCCTGATAGGGATAACTGATGGTAACTGAAGGCAGAGAGGGTGTGGCTGGAGGAAGTGGGTCCCTGGTTGAGCAGAGCACTCTCTCTCTCTCTCTCTCTCTCTCTCTCTCTCTCTCTCTCTCCTTCCTAGTGCCATGCTCCTAGCTGCTTTCCCATGCCACACTCATCTACCATGATATTCTGCCTCACCTTGAGCCCCAAGGAACAGAGCTGTCTCTCTAATGACTGAGATGACCTCTCATTGTACCCACAATCACACATAAAGTTAGGTTTGTTCCCACACTTGCCTAGTTTTGTGACCTTTCTATTATACAAGGTTTAATCTCTCCATAGTTTATGAGTCTTTACTTACAGAAAGTGCATAAGCTAACTGGTACAAAATCTGTCTGTTCTGCCATTGCAATTTTTTTTCAGGCTAAGAAATTATAGAACCAAGTATAAGAGGAGGACATTTGCTAACAGTTATGAAAGATGAGAGATCTTGTCCTGACTTTTGTTAGGCTTCTCACTATTTATTTGGTAATGTTGGTCCTGTTTTCTTGAATGTTAGACTAGGTCATCTTTAAGATCATGGAACATCTCTAAGATTATAAGATAATATCCCGTGAAACTCTACCATGTTGCATATACTTTGATAGTGAAAGCCAACTGTTTTTTAAGTTGCATTAACTTTTGTCATACTACTATTTACTTTAGTGGTACTTATTCTGTGCCTATTCACCCCAAATATTTTACTTCTTGACCCACAAAGGAAATTCTTAGAATAAATATATGTATATTATTATATTAAATTCTCATATAATTCTTATATTATGTATTATATATAGTATATGTGTGTGTGTGTGTGTATATATACATACATATGTGTGTGTGTGTGTGTGTGTGTGTGTGTGTAGGAAGGAAAAGAGAGGAAGGAGGGAAAGAAAGGGGAGAAAGGAAGAAAGGCAGAGCAAGCAATGGAAGAAAAAACCTAAAAAGTAGGCTTTCTCTCCCAAACTGAGAGCTTCTCTTACTCACCTAAACTGCAAGAGGCAGGCTAAATTATGATTTGTCCCTGGAAACTCACAACCTTTACAATTTGTTTTCATTGGCACAGAATAGCCAATACACTCTTCATCTTAGTATTTCTTTTCTCTCTTTAAATTATGGGAGTAATGTTTTTCTCCCAGTACTGGTTCTCTTCTGTGCTCTTAAGCCCTGCAGTTATTCAGTATAATTGACTGTGTGACAACTTGAGATAGAAGTAATGTTAGGTCAGCAATCTGAGTCACATATCAAAGTAAGAAGGTATTATGGGACAAATCACATTTTAATCAGTTGGAGCTTAGATATATGCAGGAATATTGATAGCATTTATGGTTTGTATAACAGCCTGTGGTGTGACAGAGCAATAACACTTTGAAATATAGGCAGTGGATGTTAATTAATGGTAAATCATAATGGAACTCCTGTGGTATTACATGATGTCCACGTGAAATCTCTAGTAATTTATAATGCTTGATGTGGTCCCCCAGCATGTGATGAGAAGTGTGATTATGTGTAGCTCTGCTTGATCTGAAGCAGTGGGCAACGTTGCTAGTACACAGCATTCCTTCTAAGAGCATTTCAGCTCTTCCAGAATCAAGATCTGGCTTCAAGTGCACAACTGAAACTTAATTGTACAGTGAATAAACATTATCTCACAGGAAATACATAAATACATTTTTTCCAGGAAATAATAAGTGGAAAGTAGTTTCTTAATTACTAGTTCATAGCTGCCTGGTCTCAGATGTCATGATTTTGAGTCCTTAATGCTCTAATCTTAGACTAATTGCATCCTTGACATCTAATTGTTCTGTTCCAACCCTGACAGCCACACTGTTCTTTCTAATGCTTCCTGGGGAGGTGCAAGGAGGAAGGGGATAAAAGAGACTTTTAATAGCATACTAAAAAGTTTAAGGATACTTAGCCCCACTCCCAAAATTTCTCAAAGCCTTTAAATTTCAAGAGGAGAAGAAGCATGCCACATGATAATGATACGTTTCCTCTGCATTATTAAAGCGTTCCCACCAGTGTTATGTTAGGTGAGTGACAAATGAGTCAAAAAATGCTAATTGGATTCAACTGGCCTTTTTTTCCCCCTAATTTATACCAATAAATTAGCTCTTGTTAATCTACTTGTAAATATCAGTTGCAAAAAAATATGAGAAGCAAATGAACAGTCCTCAAGCAAATGATGCATACCTTTTCCAGAACCATCTTTTTACTTCCTGCTCACTTACCCTTGCACTGAAATTGAACCCTAAGAACAAGGGGCAGAGGATTTCAGCTGGAATAAAGGGCTTTATTTGCCTCTTTCTATGCAAAACCAACAGACCCTTAGCCTGTGAAGCCAAATACAAATTTCTTCCTTTTGAAAATATCACAGGAGCAGCTGCTCCTCAGCTATTTTGAGTGGATTTTCTGAGAACAGCTTGTAGCTGCAATATTGTATATGGTGGATGGTTGGCAAGAATCTGGCTGTGGGAGGGGAACAAGTAAAACCTAACAACCAGTGCAAGCTACAGAAACTGACAAATGGAGGCTGGGGATGGGGAGAAAGAGTGCCCTGAAATGGAAAGAGATGGGTGAGAAACCCCAATAGCAAACTCTTCACCTTTATTATTTTATCTAAATTGAGCTTAACATGTCTAAAATGTTAACACTATGCTAAGTGACAAAAAGGCAAGAGATGAGTGTTAAAAGGCGAGGAAAAGAAATAACTTTACATGTAAGTGAAAATCCAAGCTGCATTAAGGCAGCAGGAGAAGGCCCCTTGTCTTCCCACTGTCTGATGACAGCTCCGAGAACAGGAGCCTGGGTATTTGCTCCACACTGCCTTGCGCAATGTATCCCTGGCTGAGGTCTAACATGCTCTGGATCCTAGAAGCTAGTCCCTATAAGCATCAAGGAAGCATGTATGGCCTGAAATAGTAACCAGAGTGTCATCAGAACAGGATCAGCTTCTGAAGTCAAGCCGACCCAAGACTCCGAAATCCATGTACGTACCAGCCAGAGAGGTTCACAGCAGCCGTTTGACATATCCCAGAGGAGCATCAGTGTATCTCACCCTGGGCAAACAGAACTTCCCTACTCAGTCATCCCTTCATTGCCAAAGCCCTGGACCTCAGGCTGCTAGAAAACATGTTCATGATAACCTCTATTATTGCTAAATCTTCTGTGTTATTATTCAAACACCCACTCTCTAGATCTCAGGTATCTGTCATTTCAGCTTCTCAAATCTAAGGTAGATATGGATCTTCCCATAAAGAGGTCTTAGTTCCTATATGATGGTTTTGTTGCCTTTTTCCTCAGAACTTTAGAAACAAACAATTGTTCTGATTCATGACTGTATTATTGATACCTTTTAAAATTAACTCTACACCTCTATCCTTAACTGTAGCTCTGGCCACACGTAGATATCTAATTTTTAAAAAATCACAGATGGGCTGGGGATGTGGCTCAAGCGGTAGCGTGCTTGCCTGTCATACGTGCGGCCCGGGTTCGATCCTCAGCACCACATACAAACAAAGATGTTGTGTCCGCCGAACACTAAGAAAAAAATAAATAAAAATTAAAAAATCACAGATTGGGGCTGGGGCTGTAGCTCAATACAGCATTTGCCTAGCATGTGTGAGACACTGGGTCCGATGTTCAGAACCACATGAAGAAATAAAATAAAATAAAGGTTATTGTGTCCATCTACAACTAAAAGTGTTTTTTTTTTTTTAAATCACAGGTTGATCATTCTCATAAGGCAAATAAGAGCATTCCAATTTTCTGAAATATTTGAAACAGCTACATACAACTTACTCAAAACAATGCATTTATAAACACCAGAAAATTTGTTCTTAGTGATCTATTAGTGACCTCTAGCACTTTGAAAATTGAAATGGTGTTGAGTTATCACAATGATTGAGGTCAGTCTTAGAATTTAACAGGCAAGGATCAGGGTTACTGAAATGTACTTGAAACCTTTCCAGATTGAAAAAAAAAAAAAAAAGATTGCCCTTCATTCTGCAAGACCTTAGATATCCCACAGGATACTCTTAGAAATGCAATATCTGTTTATAATTTTCTAAAACTATAAAATGCCACTTTAAGTGTAAACACAATATGCTTTTTGCATGCCTTTAATATGCATCAGCTATTTTAGGAAGGTAAAAGGCAAGGATTGTGTAAATAGAGGAAAGACTTTACATTCTCTGGACCTTTACTAGAAATTAATTGTCATTCAAAACACCCATGGAAATGCCACTCATAAAATCGAAGTTGCAATACAATGCACCTACATCTGATTGCATCTACACCAATCACATTTATGACAATTCTACATAAAAGTGCAAACAGTTGGCCACTTCATTCACTTTCCCAATATAGTCATGTTGGAGCCCTTGCATCTTGGAAATACACATGCTATTGCAAATTATTTTGATTTCTCCTTTACATTATAGTTAGAAACTTATTGTTAGAGCATTGTGTGAGATCAATTGCATATGTAGGTTATGCTATCTATACATTCTGTGTAAGGATTAAAGAAAACATAATAAAATCATACTTTTTATAGAAAAATGAGGAATTAAGTCTGGCAGGATTCAGAATCACAGCACCAGAACCATCTCTGAACAAATTTATGAATCAAGTATCATGGTTACCAGTGTGCTGTTTCAGATCTAATCAGATCTTCCCAATCTATACTCAGACAGTCCTTGTTTTGCATCATAACAACTTGTTCATTCCTGGGCTACTCCCCTGCTTCAACTTCCCAGGTGACAGTAAGTCAAAGGCTGCCACTCTAGGAAGGAGGCTATGGAGGAAAGTGATCATACACCTTTTTCAATTCTTGGTTCCTAATTCTTAGACTTTTCTTCCCAGGCTTCAAGAGCCAATGAGAGGACCAATGAGGGCAATTTAAATATCTTGCTCCATCATTCATGATGATAGAGTTGGCGAGACTAGACCTCAGACTTGGATCCAATGGAGATTCAGTAGGTCAGTGGTGCCACAAGGATCTCTTCTTTTTCAGCTTCAAAGTATGCAGAACCCTGATTTATTCTTAGGACTCCCCCATGACCTGATTCTTGGTCTGATATGCAGATAACTCCCTAGAACTTTCCCTAGTAGGGGCCTTATTAGACTGACTATAGATTGATCAAGAATTCTCATTTAATTCATTTTCCTGAAGCATTTCTTATCACCATGTAGCTGCCATGAGGGCAGAAGTCCTGTTTCTTGGACCTTTGTGAATGGAGCATTGGTTCATGCGATTTTGATCAGAGGCCTTAACTCTACTTAGTCTCATGCCTACTGTGTTCTTTCCTGCTCATTCTAATGGTCATTTTCCTTGTTTGACTTCCTATTTAAGATCTGACTCTTCTGAACAATTTTTTTTTTCTGGAATGTAACTATTTAACTCTTTCTATGTCCACTAGCTATGCTTAAAGTTTTCCTGTTCCTTATAAAAAGCCCCCTAATCAGTCCATATATGACTCTTAACTCCATTACTAAAAGTACCTAAATCAAAATAAAATGTTCTCTTATTTTTCCCCAATAAAGTGAATATATTGATTTTTTAAAAAAAGACTCAGATGTTTGGGCCTAATAGCAAATACATTCCTACAGTAAAGATGCACTCAGTGGACATCAAAGAGCCATTAAGACCAGTCAATTTCTGGGTGTGGTAGCACACATTTACAATCCTAGCAACTTGGGAGGCTAAAGCTGGAAGATTGCAAGTTTGAGGCCAGCATCAAAAATTTAGAGAGGCCCTAAGCAAGTTACTGAGAATCTGTCTCAAAATAGAAAAAAATAATAATAATAAATAAAAAAATAAAAGGGCCAGGGAGGTAGCTCAACCCCTGGTACCAACAAAACAGAAAAGCAGTCAATTACCTTCCTAGTCTCTGACTCAATTGATCCTAAGTATCTTATTGTATCTGGTTTCCTTTATAGCATTTCCTACAGAAGTGAAACTAAATTTTGATGAGTTGGCATAAGTTTCTTACATTCTTTGCAATTATATTAATCATTGCATATCAATAAATTGACATTCCTGTTTCTATGTAAATCTTCTGTGAGTTTAGTTGCCCTATTCCCTTTTTTGAGTCTGATTAATTCTGGATACACTAGCCAAATGAAATTCTTGGATAAGAAAAATTGAGAACTGGACCATTTCTCAAGGTATTGAGTACAAAACTCTATAAACAACTGACTTCCAATGGAATAGCTTCAACTATATATAGACAATATACTGTAATGGATGAAACTTAAAAATATAAACTTTATTGCCAAAAATACATGGAATTTAGTCCATGCCTACACATTTATTACTATGTGACATTGAAGAATTAGTGCTATTGAAATAGTCCCTCAGACCTATTTTAAATGCTTAACACACATGTATATGCTTACATACACATTAGCTTGGTATTTGCTGTTTTAAATTTTTACTTGGCACATGCACCCTGCTGTTGCACTAGTAAGAATGGCTTTGTTACCAAGGAAGAGGCCCTGATTGTTAATACTAAGGGGATGTCTAAGTAAAGGATATGGAATAAGGGCTTGTTCTCTGGTTGTTATTTCACTAACTCTACTGCTGTCCTGGGATGCCAGCAACTATTATGAAGGAGGAAACCAACCATAGACATTTCTTTATATTTGAAGTACAGCTAATAACTGCTTTTTTTCCCCACTGTTCCCTTCTTGCTTTCTAGGAATTAGAATGATAGCTGTACCATATGCTAGGATTTATCCAAGAAGATGGTGCCCATGGACTATTTTGAGTAGCAGACATTACATTGTTGCAGTTCAGCAGAAACTATAAAAATGATCCTATAAAAACATCCACCATAACTGCAGGGAACACTAGCACTAGACTACCAGTGCACCATGTTCTTTTTAGCCTCTTATCATGGGCCCTTCAGAGACCTGATGCTGTCCTATGAATGGGTGTGGTAAGAAAGGAGAGTGGCTAGAGTAAGTCTCTGCTTGAAACATATGTCATTTCCATTTAAAAGTAATAAAACCTTTTTATTATTTAATCAACATAGTTAGGATTATTTTATTTACTTTTGGCAAATCTCTAGATCTTAAGGTGGAATGAATTGGCCAAATACTGTCAGTATGCGTGAGCCTTCAATTCTTACAGGAATCCCAGTAATAATAAACCTTAACTGGGTCTTTGCATAAAACTAGAGTTAATGAGCTTATTAAGAATTGAAGGAGAAATAAAAACATTCCACAATAAGGATAAATTAAAAGAATTCATGACCACTAAGCCAACACTACAAAAAAATTCTTACATATATACTATACTCAGAAGAACTCAAAAGCAAACTCCAGATTTCCAAAATGCATGAGTAGCAATTAACAAAATGAAAAATTAAGACAGAATTAAATATAGAAAACTAGCCAAAACAGCAAGAAATAACAGGCATTTATCCATAATAACACTGAATGTAAATGGTGTAAACTCTCCTAAAAGAACTAGATTGGTAGAATGAATTAAAAATCAAGATCCCACTATATTCTATTTGCAAGAGACACATTTCATAGGCATAGGCAGCCATAGGCTGAAAGTAAAAGGTTGAAAATAAGCAAGAGGTAGCTATTCTCACATCTGACAAAGCAAATTTCAAGCAAAAATTATCAGAAGAGACAAAGAAGGTCACTAAATACTGGTAAAGGGAACAATCTCACAAGAAGATATAATGCTAGTAAATATTTATGCTCCAAGTGTTGATGCACCTAGTTACATAAAAAAGCACTTGTTGACATTAAACGTCATAACTTAATACAATAATACTAGGTGATTTCAACACACTTCTCTCATCAATAGCCAGGTCATCCTAACATAAAATCACTAAAAATACTTCCAACCTAAATAATACTAGCTAATCAAGCAGACCTAATGGTGGGCATCATTAGAATATTTCATCCCAAAACAACTCAGTTTACTTTCTTATAAGTTGCTCATGGAACATTTTCCAAAATAGACCATATTCTAGGTCCTAACATAAGTCTTGGCAAAAAAAAATTGATATAATCAATTTTACACCTTATCAGATCATAGTGGAATGAAATTAGAAATCAATACCAAGAAAAATTATAGAAACCAAATAAACACATAGAGATTGAACAACACTTTTTGAAATAAGGAATAGATCATAAATAAGAGGAGAAATTCTAAAATTTCTAGAATAAAACAAGAATACTGATACACCAAGGGAAATCTCTGGATCACTCCAAAGGTGATTCTAAGAGAAAAGTATACAGCATTAAGTGCCTATAAACAAACAGAAAAATTCAAATAAACAAGCAACTGGTACATCTGAAAGCCCTAGAAAAGAAGGAACAAACTAATTCCCAAACCAGTAGAAGACAAGAAGTAATTAAGATTAGAGTCAAAATTAATGAAATTTAGAATTAAGAAGAAAACAATTCAACAAAGAGTTGGTTCTTTGAAAAGATAAACCATATTAACCAAACAGATAAAAAAAATAGAGGTTACTCAAATCAACAAAATCAGAGGTAAAAAAGGACATTGCCACAGAAATTGTTGAAAACCAGAAAATCTTAAGGAACATTTTTTAAAATGTATATTCCAATAAATTTGAAAATCTAGATGATATTAACAAATTTCTAGACACTTATGACCTATCCAAATTTAACCTAGAGGATATAGGAAACCTAAACAGACCACTGTCCAACAATGAGATTGAAGTAGTAATATAAGGCTTTCTAAAAAAAAGAAAAGTGCAGGACCAGATGGATTCTCAGTGTGGTTCTATTAGACACTAAAAGAAGAATCAATGCCAGTCCTCCTCAAATTATTCCATGAAATAGAAACGGAGGGAATATTCCCAAACTTATTCTATGAAGCCAGTATCACCCTGATATCACAACCAGATAAAGACATATCAAAGAAAGAAAACTACAGATCAATATGCTTGATGAACACAGATGAAAAAATTCTTAAAAAAATATTAGCAAACTGCATCCAAAAACACATTAAGATTATACACCATGATCAACTTGGTTTCATCCCAGGGATGCAAGGTTGGTTCAATATGTGTATATCAATAAATGCAATTCATCACATAAACGGAATCAGAACAAAAATCATATGATCATCTCAAGAGATACAGGAAAACCATTTAATAAAATCCAGTTCTCATTCGTGTTAGAACTACCAAAGAAACTACATTTGGAAGGAACATACCTAAATACTATGAATATTATATATGAGAAACCCATAGCCAACATCATATTGAATGGAGAAAAACTAAAAACACTTCCTCTAAAATCAGTAACAAAACAAGGATGTCTGCTCTAACCAGTATCATTCAACATAAGTTTTGAAATTTCACCACAGCAGTCAGGCAGGGGAGAAAATGAAAAGAATACAAATAGGAAAAGAAGCAAAACTATCTGTTTGCTGGTAACATATTCCTGTTCTTAGAAGACTCAAAAGTCTCCTCCAGAAAATTTCTAGAATTGATACACAAATTCAGCAAAGTTACAAGGTACAAGATCAACACACAAGAAAACTGATAGCTCTTCTGTACCCCCAATAATGAATCTTCTGAGAAAGAAATTTTAAAAACTATTATATCCACAATAAGCTAAAAATTACTTGGGAACACACCTAATAAGGAGCTGAAAGAACTTTACAAAAAATTATTTAAGAAATTGAATAAAGAAATTAAAGAATACCTTAAAAGATGAAAAACATGCCATTTTCATGGATAGGCAGAATTAATATCATCAAAATGACCACATTAACAAAAGCAGTCTACAGATTCAAAGTAATTTCCATCAATGACATTCCTCACAGGACAAAAAAAAAAAAAGGCCTAAAATTCATGTGGAAGTATGAAGGACCCATAATAGCCAAAGAAATTCTGAGCAATAAGAGTGAAACTGGAGGAGTCATCACAAAATTTAATCTCAAATTATACTACAGAGCGATGGTCACAAAAGAGCATGGTATTGGCATAAAAACAGATATGAAGACCAATGGAATAGACTAGGAGACCCAGAGACAAAGCCACATAAGTACAGCCATCTGACACTTGACAAAGTCACCAAAAGCATAAATTGGAGTAAAGATAGCCTCTTTAACAAAGGATTCTGGGAAAATTGGATAGCCATATGCAGAAGAGGGAAACTAGATCCCTACCTATCATCTGCCCAAAAATCAATTCACAGAGAACCAAAGACTAGGATTTAGACCAGAAACAGTGATACTGCTAAAAGAAAACAAAGGGCCAACAATATAATATGCTGGCACAGGCACTGACTTCCTCAAGCCAAGAAATTTTTTAAAAAAAATCAATAAGTGGGATAGCACTAATTAAAAAGCTCCTGCACAGCAAATGCAAAAATTAAGAGCATGAAGAGAGAGCCTACAGAGTGGGAGAAAATCTTTGCCATCTAATCTTCTGATGGGGTTAATAACCACAATATATAAAGAATTTAAAAAGACTTTCCATCAATAACTAATAACCCATTCAATAAATGGACAAAATATCTAAAGAGACATTTCTCAAAAAAAGGAAATATAAATGACCAACAAATACATGAAAAAAGTGTTCAATATTCTTAACAATCAGGAAGATACAAATAAAAATTACACTGAGAATTCATCCTACCCCAGTCAGAATGGCAATCATCAAGAATACAAATAATGACAATTGCAGGCAAGGAGATGGGGGGAAAGGTACATGTACACAGTGTTTGTGGGACTGCAAATTAATACAACCACTTTGGAAAGCAGTATGGGATTCCTCAAAAGACTAGGTAGGACTAGAACCACCATTTACAGAACTATCCTACTCTATGGTATCTATCCAAGAGATCTAAAATCAGTATACTTCAGTGGTATATGCAATATACATCCACAATCCACAATAGCCAAGTAATGGAACCACCTTAGATGCCCATCAATAGACAAATGGAGAAAGAAAATGTGGTATACTCTGCAGTGGAGTTGTACTTGGCTATGAAGAATGCAACTATGTCAGTTACTGTTAAGCAGATGGAATTGGGGCACATCATGTTAAGAGAAATAAGTCAGACTCTGAAAGTTAAGGGTCAGAAATTTTCTCCCATGAGTGGAAGCTGGAGGGGAAAAAAGGAATACACAAAGAGATTTCATGAGAATAGAGAAAGGAGAACAGTATGATGGAAGCAGGGGACCAAGAGTGGTAAAGGAGGGGAGGCAAAAAGGAACAACTGGGGGATTCAATTGACCAAATGATGCTTTGTGCATGTATGAATATATCATAGTGCATTTATTTTATATATAATCCACCCTTTTAAAAATGAGCAGATAAACAGAAGGAAGATCAAGAGAGGACGGAAATTCAGGCGAGGGACTGAAATGGAGAAACCTATGTTATATGCAGTTATGAATATGTCAAAATGAGCCCCACTAAAATTATAGTGCACTAAAAATATTAATGAATAAATGAATAATAAATCCAATTAAATTTATTTCCATGTTTTTATAAACCAAAATTAATGAAAAACAAATATCAAACATTTAAATTAAGACAGGTTTTGTTATTTGTCTTATGAACTTTAAGTTGTCAATTAAAACAGCCTGTGGTGTCTAGGTCATTGAGTCCCTCACTGGATAGATATGAACATTAAAAATGGTAGGCAAACTGATTTTGCTGCTTGGGCAATATAAATAATCATGTTTATTTATTATAGAGCTTTTTTATTATTACTTTTTATGCTTGGCTTTTATATGCAATGGTATTTTTTTTTCTTTTTTTTTTATTGGTTGTTCAAAACATTACACAGCTCATGACATATCATCTTCCATACATTTGATTCAAGTGGGTTATGAACTCCCATTTTTTACCCCAAATACAAGTTGCAGAATCACATCGGATACACATCCACATTTTTACATAATACCATATTAGTGACTGTTGGATTCTGCTACCTTTCCTATCCCCTACTATCCCCCCTCCCCTTCCCTCTCATCTTCCCTCTCTACCCCATCTGCTGTTGTTTAATTCTCTCCCTTGTTTTTTTTTCCCCTTTCCCCTCACAAACTCTTATATGTAATTTTGTGTAACAATGAGGGTCTCCTTCCATTTCCATAGTTTCCCTTCTCTCTCCCTTTCTCTCCCCCCACTCGTCTCTGTTTAATGTTAATCTTTTCCTCATGC
The DNA here is from genome assembly GCF_001458135.2 of Marmota marmota marmota. Lineage (NCBI taxonomy): Eukaryota > Metazoa > Chordata > Mammalia > Rodentia > Sciuridae > Marmota > Marmota marmota. Next base: position 8,940,148 of record NW_025999990.1, on the reverse strand, counting down.
TCTTCTTCCCTGTTCTGATCTTAGTTGTTCTCTTTATATCAAAGAAGACATTTGGCATTTGTTTTTTAAGGATTGGCTAGCTTCACTTAGCATAATCTGCTCTAATGCCATCCATTTCCCTGCAAAATCCATGATTTTGTCATTTTTTAGTGCTGCGTAATACTCCATTGTGTATAAATGCCACA